>NC_054499.1:955868-1133368 GCF_017639515.1 Carcharodon carcharias
CCAGAGGGAAACAGAGTTAAACAGAGGCAAAAAGATTTAAACAGAATTAAACAGAGGGAAACAGAGTTAAACAGAGTTAAACAGAGGCAAACAGAGGTAAACAGAGTTACACAGAGTTAAACAGAGGCAAACAGAGTCAAACAGAGGCAAACAGAGTTAAACAAAGGCAAACATAGGCAGACAGATTTAAACAGAGTTAAAAAGAGGCAAACAGAGTTAAACAGAGTTAAACAGAGGCAAACTGAGTTAAACAGAGTTAGACAGATTGAAACAGAGTTAGACAGAGGCAAAAAGAGTTAAACAGAGTTAAACAGAGGCAAACAGAGTTAAACAGACTTAAACAGAGGCAAACAGAGTTAAACAGAGGCAAACTGAGTTAAACAGATTTAAACAGAGAAAACAGAGTTAAACAGATTTAAACAGAGTGGAACAGAGTTAGACAGAGGCAAACAGAGTTAAACAGATTTAAACAGAGGCAAACAGAGGCAAACAGAGTTAAACAGAGGCAAACAGAGTTAAACAGAGTTAAACAGAGGCAAAAAGAGTTAAACAGAGTTAAACAGAGGGGAACAGAATTAAACTGAGTTAAACAGAGGCAAACAGAGTTAAACAGAGTTAAACAGAGGCAAACAGAAGCAAACAGAGTCAGCAGAATTAAACAGAGTCAAACAGAGGCAAACAGAGTTAAACAGAATTATGCAGAGTTAAACCGAGGCAGACAGTGTTAAACAGATTTGAACAGAGGCAAACAGAGCGATACAGAGTTAAACAGAGGCAAACAGAGGAAAACAGAGTTAAACAGAGTTAGAAAGAGTGAAAAAGAGTTAGTCAGAGGTAAACAGAGTGAAACATAGTTAAACAGAGGCGAACACTGGCAAACAGAGTTAAACAGTGCGAAACAGAGTTGAAGAGCGTTAAACAGAGGCAAAAAGAGTTAAGCAGAGGGGAACAGAGCTAAACAGAGTTAAAGAGAGGCAAACAGAGTTAAACAGATTTAGACAGAGTCAAACAGAGTTACACAGAGTTAAACAGAGGCAAACAGGTTTAAACAGATGCAAACAGAGTTAAACAGAGTTAAACAGAGGCAAACTGAGTTAAACAGATTTAGACAGAGTCAAACAGAGTTACACAGAGTTAAACAGAGGCAAACAGGTTTAAACAGATGCAAACAGAGTTAAACAGAGTTAAACAGAGGCAAACTGAGTTAAACAGAGTTAAACAGAGGCAAACTGAGTTAAACAGAGTTAAACAGAGGCAAACAGATTTAAAAAGAATGAAACAGAGTGAAACAGATTTAGACAGAGGCAAACAGAGTAAAACAGAGTTAACCAGAGGCAAACAGAGGCAAACAGAGTGAAACAGCGGAAAAGAGAGTTACACAGAGAAAAAAAGAGGGAAACAGATTTAAACAGAGTTAAACAGCGGCAAACAGAGTTAAACAGAGTTAAACAGAGGGGAACAGAGTTAAACTGAGTTAAACAGAGGCAAACAGAGTTAAACAGAGTTAAACAGAGGCAAACAGAGCTACACAGAGTTAAACAGAGGCAAACAGAGTGAAGCAGAGTTAAACAGAATAAAACAGAGGCAAACAGAGTTGAACAGATTTAAACAGAGGCAAACAGAAGCAAACAGAGTCAGCAGAATTAAACAGAGTCAAACAGAGGCAAAGAGAGTTAAACAGAATTATGCAGAGTTAAACAGAGGCAGACAGTGTTAAACAGATTTGAACAGAGGAAAACAGAGCGATACAGAGTTAAAAAGAGGCAAACAGAGGAAAACAGAGTTTAACAGAGTTAAAGAGAGGCAAACAGAGTTAAACACAGTTAAACAGAGGCAAACAGAGTTGAACAGAGTTAAACAGAGGCAAACAGAGTCAAACAGAGTTAAACAGAGGTAAACAGATTTAAACAGAGTTAAACAGAGTTAAACAGAGGCAAACAGAGTTGAAAAGAGTTAAACAGAGGCAAACAGAGGCAAACAGAGTTAAACAGAGGCAAACAGAGTTGAACAGAGTTAAACAGAGGCAAACAGAGTCAAACAGAGTTAAACAGAGGTAAACAGATTTAAACAGAGTTAAACAGAGGCAAACAGAGTTAAACAGACTTAAACAGAGGCAAACAGATGCAAACAGACTTAAGCAGAGTTAGAATTAGTTAAACAGATGCAAACAGAGGCAAACAGAGTTAAACAGAGTAAAACAGAGGCAAACAGACACAGATAGTTTTAAAAAGTGTTAAACAGAGGCAAAAATAGTTAAACAGAGTTAAACAGAGTTAACCAGATCTAGACAGAGTTATACAGAGTTAAACAGAGTTAAACAGAGTCAAACAGAGTTTAACAGAGTTAAACAGAGGCAAACTGAGTTAAACAGAGTTAAACAGAGTTAGACAGATGGAAACAAAGTTAGACAGAGGCAGAAAGAGTTAAACAGAGGCAAAAAGAGTTAAACAGAGTTAAACAGAGGCAAACGGAGTTAAACAGAGTTAAACAGTGGCAAACTGAGGTAAACAGTGTTACACAGAGGCAAAAAGAGTTAAACAGAGTTAAACAGAGGCAAACGGAGTTAAACAGAGTTAAACAGTGGCAAACTGAGGTAAACAGTGTTACACAGAGGCAAACAGAGTTACTCAGAGTTAAACAGAGGCAAACAGAGTTAGCAGAGTTAAACAGAGTTAGACAGATTGAAACAGAGTTAGACAGAGGCAGAAAGAGTTAAACAGAGTTAAAAAGTGGCAAACCGAGGTAAACAGTGGTACACAGAGGCAAACAGAGTTTCTCAGAGTTAAACAGAGGCAAACAGAGTTAAAGAGAGTTAAACAGAGGCAAACAGAGTTAAACTGACTTAGACAGAGGCAACCAGAGGCAAAAAGTGTGAAGCAGAGTTAAACAGAGTTAAACAGAGGCAGACAGAGTTAAACAGAGTTAAACAGATTTAAACAGAGTTAAACAGAGTTAACCAGAGGCAAACAGAGTTAAACAGAGTTAAACAGAGGCAAAAAGATTTAAACAGAATTAAACAGAGGGAAACAGAGTTAAACAGAGTTAAACAGAGGCAAACAGAGGTAAACAGAGTTACACAGAGTTAAACAGAGGCAAACAGAGGCAAACAGAGTTAAACAAAGGCAAACATAGGCAGACAGATTTAAACAGAGTTAAAAAGAGGCAAACAGAGTTAAACAGAGTTAAGCAGAGGCAAACTGAGTTAAACAGAGTTAGACAGATTGAAACAGAGTTAGACAGAGGCAAAAAGAGTTAAACAGAGTTAAACAGAAGCAAACAGAGTTAAACAGACTTAAACAGAGGCAAACAGAGTTAAACAGAGGCAAACTGAGTTAAACAGATTTAAACAGAGGCAAACAGAGTTAAACAGATTTAAACAGAGTGGAACAGAGTTAGACAGAGGCAAACAGAGTTAAACAGATTTAAACAGAGGCAAACAGAGGCAAACAGAGTTAAACAGAGGCAAACAGAGTTAAACAGAGTTAAACAGAGGCAAAAAGAGTTAAACAGAGTTAAACAGAGGGGAACAGAGTTAAACTGAGTTAAACAGAGGCAAACAGAGTTAAACAGAGTTAAACAGAGGCAAACAGAGTTACACAGAGTTAAACAGAGGCAAACAGAGTGAAGCAGAGTTAAACAGAATAAAACAGAGGCAAACAGAGTTGAACAGATTTAAACAGAGGCAAACAGAAGCAAACAGAGTCAGCAGAATTAAACAGAGTCAAACAGAGGCAAACAGAGTTAAACAGAATTATGCAGAGTTAAACAGAGGCAGACAGTGTTAAACAGATTTGAACAGAGGCAAACAGAGCGATACAGAGTTAAACAGAGGCAAACAGAGGAAAACAGAGTTAAACAGAGTTAGAAAGAGTGAAACAGAGTTAGTCAGAGGCAAACAGAGTGAAACAGAGTTAAACAGAGGCAAACACTGGCAAACAGAGTTAAACAGTGCGAAACAGAGTTGAAAAGCGTTAAACAGAGGCAAAAAGAGTTAAACAGAGGGGAACAGAGCTAAACAGAGTTAAACAGAGGCAAACAGAGTTAAACAGAGTTAGACAGAGTCAAACAGAGTTACAAGATTTAAACAGAGGCAAACAGGTTAAACAGATGCAAACAGAGTTAAGAGCAATGAGTTAAACAGAGTGGAACAGATTTAACAGATTGAAACAGAGTTAAACAGATTGAGACAGAGGCAAACAGAGTCAAACAGAGTTAAACAGAGGCAAACAGAGTTAACAGAGTGAAACAGCGGAAAAGAGAGTTAAACTGAGTTTAAACAGAGGCAAACAGATTTAAACAGAGTTAAACAGAGGCAAAAAGAGTTAAACAGAGTTAAACAGATACAACAGAGTTAAACAGAGGCAAACAGAGTTAAACAGAGTTAAACAGAGGCAAACAGAGCTGACACAGAGTTAAACAGAGGCAACAGAGAGGAACAGAGTTAAACAGAGGCAAACAGAGTTAAACAGAGTCAAACAGAGGCAAACAGAGTTCAACAGATTTAAACAGAGTTAAACAGAGGCAAACACAGTTAAACGGAGTTAAACAGAGTTAACCAGAGGCAGACAGAGTTATACAGAGTAAAACAGAGGCAAACAGAGTTAAACAGAGTTAATCAGAGGCAATCAGATGCAAACAGAGTTAAACAGAGGCAAACTGAGTTAAACAGAGTTAAACAGAGGCAAACAGAGTCAAACAGAGGCAAACAGAGTTAAACAAAGGCAAACATAGGCAGACAGATTTAAACAGAGTTAAACAGAGGCAAACAGAGTTAAACAGAGTTAAACAGAGGCAAACTGAGTTAAACAGAGTTAGACAGATTGAAACAGAGTTAGACAGAGGCAAAAAGAGTTAAACAGAGTTAAACAGAGGCAAACAGAGTTAAACACACTTAAACAGAGGCAAACAGAGTTAAACAGAAATAGACAGAGGCAAACAGAGGCAAAAAGAGTGAATCAGAGTTAAACAGAGGCAAACAGAGTTAAACAGAGGCAAACTGATTTAAACAGAGTTAAACAGAGGCAAACAGAGTTAAACAGAGTTAAACAGAGCGGAACAGAGTTAGACAGAGGCAAAGGGAGTTAAACAGAGTAAACAGAAGCAAACAGAGTTAAACAGACTTAAACAGAGGCAAACAGATGCAAACAGAGTTAAACAGAGGCAAACAGAGTAAAACAGATTGAAACAGAGTGAAACAGATACAAACAGAGTAACACAGAGTTAAACAGAGGCAAACAGAGTTAAACAGAGTTAAACAGTGGCAAAGAGAGTTAAACAGGGTTAAACATAGGCAAAAAGAGGCAAACAGAGTTAAACAGAGGCAAACAGAGTTAAACAGAGTTAAACAGAGGCAAAAGTGTTGAACAGAGTTACACATAGGCAAAAAGAGTAAAAAACAGAGTTAAACAGAGGCAAACAGAGTTAAACAAAGGCAAACAGAGGTAAACAGAGGCAAACAGAGAAAACAGAGGCAAACAGAGTTAAACAGAGTTAAACAGAGGCAAACAGAGTTGAACAGAGTTAAACAGAGGCAAAAAGAGGCAAACAGATTTAAACAGAGGCAAACAGAATTACACAGAGTTAAACAGAGGCAAACAGAGTGAAGCAGAGTTAAACAGAATAAAACAGAGGCAAACAGAGTAGTACAGATTTAAACAGAGGCAAACAGAAGCAAACAGTGTCAGCAGAATTAAACAGAGTCAAACAGAGGCAAACAGAGTTAAACAGAATTATGCAGAGTTAAACAGAGGCAAACAGAGTGAAGCAGAGTTAAACAGAATAAAACAGAGGCAAACAGAGTTGAACAGATTTAAACAGAGGCAAACAGAAGCAAACAGAGTCAGCAGAATTAAACAGAGTCAAACAGAGGCAAACAGAGTTAAATTGAATTATGCAGAGTTAAACAGAGGCAGACAGTGTTAAACAGATTTGAACAGAGGAAAACAGAGCGATACAGAGTTAAACAGAGGCTAACAGAGGAAAACAGAGTTTAACAGAGTTAAAGAGAGGCAAACAGAGTTAAACAGAGTTAAACAGAGACAAACAGAGTTGAACAGAGTTAAACAGAGGCAAACAGAGTCAAACAGAGTTAAACAGAGGTAAACAGATTTAAACAGAGTTAAACAGAGTTAAACAGAGTTAAACAGAGGCAAACAGAGTTGAAAAGAGTTAAACAGAGGCAAACAGAGGCAAACAGAGTTAAACAGAGGCAAACAGAGTTGAACAGAGTTAAACAGAGGCAAACAGAGTCAAACAGAGTTAAACAGAGGTAAACAGATTTAAACAGAGTCAAACAGAGTTAAAGAGAGGCAAACAGAGTTGAAAAGAGTTAAACAGAGGCAAACAGAGGCAAACAGAGTTAAACAGAGGCAAACAGAGTTGAACAGAGTTAAACAGAGGCAAACAGAGTCAAACAGAGTTAAACAGAGGTAAACAGATTTAAACAGAGTTAAACAGAGGCAAACAGAGTTGAACAGAGTTAAACAGAGGCAAACAGAGTTGAACAGAGTTAAACAGAGGTAAACAGATTTAAACAGAGTTAAACAGAGTTAAACAGAGGCAAACAGAGTTAAACAGATTTAAACAGAGGCAAACAGAGGTAAACAGAGTTACACACAGGCAATCAGAGTTACACAGAGTTAAACAGAGGCAAACAGGTACACAGACTTAAACAGAGGCAAGCAGAGACAAACAGAGTTAAACAGACTTAAACAGAGGCAAACAGATGCAAACAGACTTAAGCAGAGTTAGAATTAGTTAAACAGATGCAAACAGAGGCAAACAGAGTTAAACAGAGTAAAACAGAGGCAAACAGACGCAGATAGTTTTAAAAAGAGTTAAACAGAGGCAAAAAGAGTTAAACAGAGTTAAACAGAGTTAACCAGATCTAGACAGAGTTATACAGAGTTAAACAGAGTTAAACAGAGTCAAACAGAGTTTAACAGAGTTAAACAGAGGCAAACTGAGTTAAACAGAGTTAAACAGAGTTAGACAGATGGAAACAAAGTTAAACAGAGGCAAACAGAGTTAGACAGAGGCAAACAGAGTTAAACAGAGTTAAACAGAGGCAAACAGAGTTAAACAGAGTTAAACAGAGGCAAACAGAGTTAAACAGAGTTAAACAGAGGCAAAAAGAGTTAAACAGAGTTAAACAGAGGGAACAGAGTTAAACTGAGTTAAACAGAGGCAAACAGAGGTAAACAGTGTTAAACAGAGGCAAACAGAGCTACACAGAGTTAAACAGAGGCAAACAGAGTGAAGCAGAGTTAAACAGAATAAAACAGAGGCAAACAGAGTTGAACAGATTTAAACAGAGGCAAACAGAAGCAAACAGAGTCAGCAGAATTAAACAGAGTCAAACAGAGGCAAACAGAGTTAAACAGAATTATGCAGAGTTAAACAGAGGCAGACAGTGTTAAACAGATTTGAACAGAGGAAAACAGAGCGATACAGAGTTAAACAGAGGCAAACAGAGGAAAACAGAGTTTAACAGAGTTAAAGAGAGGAAACAGACTTAAACAGAGTTAAACAGAGACAAACAGAGTTGAACAGAGTTAAACAGAGGCAAACAGAGTCAAACAGAGTTAAACAGAGGTAAACAGATTTAAACAGAGTTAAACAGAGTTAAACAGAGTTAAACAGAGGCAAACAGAGTTGAAAAGAGTTAAACAGAGGCAACAGAGGCAAACAGAGTTAAACAGAGGCAAACAGAGTTGAACAGAGTTAAACAGAGGCAAACAGATTCAAAACAGAGTTAAACAGAGGTAAACAGATTTAAACAGAGTCAAACAGAGTTAAAGAGAGGCAAACAGAGTTGAAAAGAGTTAAACAGAGGCAAACAGAGGCAAACAGAGTTAAACAGAGGCAAACAGAGTTGAACAGAGTTAAACAGAGGCAAACAGAGTCAAACAGAGTTAAACAGAGGTAAACAGATTTAAACAGAGTTAAACAGAGTTAAACAGAGGCAAACAGAGTGAACAGAGTTAAACAGAGGCAAACAGAGTCAAACAGAGTTAAACAGAGGTAAACAGATTTAAACAGAGTTAAACAGAGGCAAACAGAGTTAAACAGATTTAAACAGAGGCAAACCGAGGTAAACAGAGTTACACACAGGCAATCAGAGTTACACAGAGTTAAACAGAGGCAAACAGGTACACAGACTTAAACAGAGGCAAGCAGAGACAAACAGAGTTAAACAGACTTAAACAGAGGCAAACAGATGCAAACAGACTTAAGCAGAGTTAGAATTAGTTAAACAGATGCAAACAGAGGCAAACAGAGTTAAACAGAGTAAAACAGAGGCAAACAGACACAGATAGTTTTAAAAAGTGTTAAACAGAGGCAAAAAGAGTTAAACAGAGTTAAACCGAGTTAACCAGATCTAGACAGAGTTATACAGAGTTAAACAGAGTTAAACAGAGTCAAACAGAGTTTAACAGAGTTAAACAGAGGCAAACTGAGTTAAACAGAGTTAAACAGAGTTAGACAGATGGAAACAAAGTTAGACAGAGGCAGAAAGAGTTAAACAGAGGCAAAAAGAGTTAAACAGAGTTAAACAGAGGCAAACGGAGTTAAACAGAGTTAAACAGTGGCAAACTGAGGTAAACAGTGTTACACGGAGGCAAAAAGAGTTAAACAGAGTTAAACAGAGGCAAACGGAGTTAAACAGAGTTAAACAGTGGCAAACTGAGGTAAACAGTGTTACACAGAGGCAAACAGAGTTACTCAGAGTTAAACAGAGGCAAACAGAGTTAGCAGAGTTAAACAGAGTTAGACAGATTGAAACAGAGTTAGACAGAGGCAGAAAGAGTTAAACAGAGTTAAAAAGTGGCAAACCGAGGTAAACAGTGGTACACAGAGGCAAACAGAGTTTCCCAGAGTTAAACAGAGGCAAACAGAGTTAAACAGACTTAAACAGAGGCAAACAGAGTTAAACTGACTTAGACAGAGGCAACCAGAGGCAAAAAGTGTGAAGCAGAGTTAAACAGAGTTAAACAGAGGCAGACAGAGTTAAACAGAGGCAAACAGAGTTGAACAGAGTTAAACAGAGGCAAACAGAGTCAAACAGAGTTAAACAGAGGTAAACAGATTTAAACAGAGTTAAACAGAGTTAAACAGAGGCAAACAGAGTTGAAAAGAGTTAAACAGAGGCAAACAGAGTTAAACAGAGGCAAACAGAGTTGAACAGAGTTAAACAGAGGCAAACAGAGTCAACAGAGTTAAACAGAGGTAAACTGATTTAAACAGAGTTAAACAGAGTTAAACAGAGTTAAACAGAGGCAAACAGAGTTGAACAGAGTTAAACAGAGGCAAACAGAGGCAAACAGAGTTAAACAGAGGTAAAGAGAGTTAGACAGAGTTAAACAGAGGCAAGCAGAGTTAAACAGATTTAAACAGAGGCAAACCGAGGTAAACAGAGTTACACACAGGCAATCAGAGTTACACAGACTTAAACAGAGGCAAGCAGAGACAAACAGAGTTAAACAGACTTAAACAGAGGCAAACAGATGCAAACAGACTTAAGCAGAGTTAGAATTAGTTAAACAGATGCAAACAGAGGCAAACAGAGTTAAACAGAGTAAAACAGAGGCTAACAGACACAGATAGTTTTAAAATGTGTTAAACAGAGGCAAAAGGAGTTAAACAGAGTTAAACAGAGTTAACCAGATCTAGACAGAGTTATACAGAGTTAAACAGAGTTAAACAGAGTCAAACAGAGTTTAACAGAGTTAAACAGAGGCAAACTGAGTTAAACAGAGTTAAACAGAGTTAGACAGATGGAAACAAAGTTAGACAGAGGCAGAAAGAGTTAAACAGAGGCAAAAAGAGTTAAACAGAGTTAAATAGAGGCAAACGGAGTTAAACAGAGTTAAACAGTGGCAAACTGAGGTAAACAGTGTTACACAGAGGCAAAAAGAGTTAAACAGACTTAAACAGAGGCAAACGGAGTTAAACAGAGTTAAACAGTGGCAAACTGAGGTAAACAGTGTTACACAGAGGCAAACAGAGTTACTCAGAGTTAAACAGAGGCAAACAGAGTTAGCAGAGTTAGCAGAGTTAAACAGAGTTAGACAGATTGAAACAGAGTTAGACAGAGGCAGAAAGAGTTAAACAGAGTTAAAAAGTGGCAAACCGAGGTAAACAGTGGTACACAGAGGCAAACAGAGTTTCTCAGAGTTAAACAGAGGCAAACAGAGTTAAACAGAGTTAAACAGAGGCAAACAGAGTTAAACTGACTTAGACAGAGGCAACCAGAGGCAAAAAGTGTGAAGCAGAGTTAAACAGAGTTAAACAGAGGCACACAGAGTTAAACAGAGTTAAACAGAGGCAAAAAGATTTAAACAGAATTAAACAGAGGGAAACAGAGTTAAACAGAGTTAAACAGAGGCAAACAGAGGTAAACAGAGTTACACAGAGTTAAACAGAGGCAAACAGAGTCAAACAGAGGCAAACAGAGTTAAACAAAGGCAAACATAGGCAGACAGATTTAAACAGAGTTAAAAAGAGGCAAACAGAGTTAAACAGAGTTAAACAGAGGCAAACTGAGTTAAACAGAGTTAGACAGATTGAAACAGAGTTAGACAGAGGCAAACTGAGTGAAACAGAGTTAAACAGAGGCAAACAGAGTTAAACAGACTTAAACAGAGGCAAACAGAGTTAAACAGAGGCAAACTGAGTAAACAGATTTAAACAGAGAAAACAGAGTTAAACAGATTTAAACAGAGTGGAACAGAGTTAGACAGAGGCAAACAGAGTTAAACAGATTTAAACAGAGGCAAACAGAGGCAAACAGAGTTTAAACAGAGGCAAACAGAGTTAAACAGAGTTAAACAGAGGCAAAAAGAGTTAAACAGAGTTAAACAGAGGGGAACAGAGTTACACAGAGTTAAACAGAGGCAAACAGAGTTAAACAGAGTTAAACAGAGGCAAACAGAAGCAAACAGAGTCAGCAGAATTAAACAGAGTCAAACAGAGGCAAACAGAGTTAAACAGAATTATGCAGAGTTAAACAGAGGCAGACAGTGTTAAACAGATTTGAACAGAGGCAAACAGAGCGATACAGAGTTAAACAGAGGCAAACAGAGGAAAACAGAGTTAAACAGAGTTAGAAAGGTTGAAACAGAGTTAGTCAGAGGCAAACAGAGTGAAACAGAGTTAAACAGAGGCAAACACTGGCAAACAGAGTTAAACAGTGCGAAACAGAGTTGAAAAGCGTTAAACAGAGGCAAAAAGAGTTAAAAAGAGGGGAACAGAGCTAAACAGAGTTAAACAGAGGCAAACAGAGTTAAACAGAGTTAGACAGAGTCAAACAGAGTTACATAGAGTTAAACAGAGGCAAACAGGTTTAAACAGATGCAAACAGAGTTAAACAGAGTTAAACAGAGTGCAAACTGAGTTAGACAGAGGCTAGACAGAGTTAAACAGAGTTAAACAGAGGCAAACAGAGGCAAACAGAGTTAAACAGATGCAAACAGAGTTAAACAGAGTTAAACAGAGGAACAGAGTTAAACAGAGTTAAACAGAGGCAAACTGAGTTAAACAGAGTTAAACAGAGGCAAACAGATTTAAAAAGAATGAAACAGAGTGAAACAGATTTAGACAGAGGCAAACAGAGTAAAACAGAGTTAACCAGAGGCAAACAGAGGCAAACAGAGTGAAACAGCGGAAAAGAGAGTTACACAGAGATAAAAAGAGGGAAACAGATTTAAACAGAGTTAAACAGCGGCAAACAGAGTTAAACAGAGTTAAACAGAGGGGAACAGAGTTAAACTGAGTTAAACAGAGGCAAACAGAGTTAAACAGAGTTAAACAGAGGCAAACAGAGCTACACAGAGTTAAACAGAGGCAAACAGAGTGAAGCAGAGTTAAACAGAATAAAACAGAGGCAAACAGAGTTGAACAGATTTAAACAGAGGCAAACAGAAGCAAACAGAGTCAGCAGAATTAAACAGAGTCAAACAGAGGCAAACAGAGTTAAACAGAATTATGCAGAGTTAAACAGAGGCAGACAGTGTTAAACAGATTTGAACAGAGGAAAACAGAGCGATACAGAGTTTAAACAGAGGCAAACAGAGGAAAACAGAGTTTAACAGAGTTAAAGAGAGGCAAACAGAGTTAAACAGAGTTAAACAGAGGTAAACAGAGTTAAACAGAGGCAAACAGAGGCAAACAGAGTTGAAAAGAGTTAAACAGAGGCAAACAGAGGCAAACAGAGTTAAACAGAGGCAAAGAGAGTTAGACAGAGTTAAACAGAGGCAAACCGAGGTAAACAGAGTTACACACAGGCAATCAGAGTTAAACAGAGTTAAACAGAGGCAAACAGTACACAGAGTTACACAGAGTTAAACAGAGACAAACAGAGTTAAACAGACTTAAACAGAGGCAAACAGATGCAAACAGAGTTAAGCAGAGTTAGAATTAGTTAAACAGATGCAAACAGAGGCAAACAGAGTTAAACAGAGTAAAACAGAGGCAAACAGACGCAGATAGTTTTAAAAAGAGTTAAACAGAGGCAAAAAGAGTTAAACAGAGTTAAACAGAGTTAACCAGATCTAGACAGAGTTATACAGAGTTAAACAGAGTTAAACAGAGTCAAACAGAGTTTAACAGAGTTAAACAGAGGCAAACTGAGTTAAACAGAGTTAAACAGAGTTAGACAGATGGAAACAAAGTTAGACAGAGGCAGAAAGAGTTAAACAGAGGCAAAAAGAGTTAAACAGAGTTAAACAGAGGCAAACGGAGTTAAACAGAGTTAAACAGTGGCAAACTGAGGTAAACAGTGTTACACAGAGGCAAAAAGAGTTAAACAGAGTTAAACAGAGGCAAACGGAGTTAAACAGAGTTAAACAGTGGCAAACTGAGGTAAACAGTGTTACACAGAGGCAAACAGAGTTACTCAGAGTTAAACAGAGGCAAACAGAGTTAGCAGAGTTAAACAGAGTTAGACAGATTGAAACAGAGTTAGACAGAGGCAGAAAGAGTTAAACAGAGTTAAAAAGTGGCAAACCGAGGTAAACAGTGGTACACAGAGGCAAACAGAGTTTCTCAGAGTTAAACAGAGGCAAACAGAGTTAAACAGAGTTAAACAGAGGCAAACAGAGTTAAACTGACTTAGACAGAGGCAACCAGAGGCAAAAAGTGTGAAGCAGAGTTAAACAGAGTTAAACAGAGGCAGACAGAGTTAAACAGAGTTAAACAGATTTAAACAGAGTTAAACAGAGTTAACCAGAGGCAAACAGAGTTAAACAGAGTTAAACAGAGGCAAAAAGATTTAAACAGAATTAAACAGAGGGAAACAGAGTTAAACAGAGTTAAACAGAGGCAAACAGAGGTAAACAGAGTTACACAGAGTTAAACAGAGGCAAACAGAGGCAAACAGAGGCAAACAGAGTTAAACAAAGGCAAACATAGGCAGACAGATTTAAACAGAGTTAAAAAGAGGCAAACAGAGTTAAACAGAGTTAAACAGAGGCAAACTGAGTTAAACAGAGTTAGACAGATTGAAACAGAGTTAGACAGAGGCAAAAAGAGTTAAACAGAGTTAAACAGAAGCAAACAGAGTTAAACAGACTTAAACAGAGGCAAACAGAGTTAAACAGAGGCAAACTGAGTTAAACAGATTTAAACAGAGGCAAACAGAGTTAAACAGATTTAAACAGAGTTAGACAGAGGCAAACAGAGTTAAACAGATTTAAACAGAGGCAAACAGAGGCAAACAGAGTTAAACAGAGGCAAACAGAGTTAAACAGAGTTAAACAGAGGCAAAAAGAGTTAACAGAGTTAAACAGAGGGGAACAGAATTAAACTGAGTTAAACAGAGGCAAACAGAGTTAAACAGAGTTACACAGAGTTAAACAGAGGCAAACAGAGTGAAGCAGAGTTAAACAGAATAAAACAGAGGCAAACAGAGTTGAACAGATTTAAACAGAGGCAAACAGAAGCAAACAGAGTCAGCAGAATTAAACAGAGTCAAACAGAGGCAAACAGAGTTAAACAGAATTATGCAGAGTTAAACAGAGGCGGACAGTGTTAAACAGATTTGAACAGAGGCAAACAGAGCGATACAGAGTTAAACAGAGGCAAACAGCGGAAAACAGAGTTAAACAGAGTTAGAAAGGTTGAAACAGAGTTAGTCAGAGGCAAACAGAGTGATAATGAGTTAAACAGAGGCAATCACTGGCAAACAGAGTTAAACAGTGCGAAACAGAGTTGAAAAGCGTTAAACAGAGGCAAAAAGAGTTAAAAAGAGGGGAACAGAGCTAAACAGAGTTAAACAGAGGCAAACAGAGTTAAACAGAGTTAGACAGAGTCAAACAGAGTTACATAGAGTTAAACAGAGGCAAACAGATTTAAACAGAGGCAAACAGAGTTAAACAGAGGCAAACTGAGTTAAACAGAGGTAAACAGAGTTAAACAGATTTAAAAAGAGGCAAACAGAGTGAAACAGATTTAGACAGAGGCAAACAGAGTGAAACAGAGTTAAACAGAGGCAAACAGAGTTAAACAGAGTTAAACAGAGGAAAAGAGAGTTAAACAGAGTTAAAAAGAGGGAAACAGATTTAAACAGAGTTAAACAGCGTCAAACAGAGGTAAACAGAGTAAAACAGATACAAACAGAGTTAAACAGAGGCAAACAGAGTTAAACAGAGTTAAACAGAGGCAAACAGAGTTGAACAGAGTTAAACAGAGGCAAAAAGAGGCAAACAGAGTTAAACAGAGGCAAACAGACTTAAACAGAGTAAAACAAGGCAAACAGAGGCAGACAGAGATAAACAGAGTTAAAGAGAGGCAAACACAGTTAAAACGGAGTTAAACAGAGTTAACCAGAGGCAGACAGAGTTATACAGAGTAAAACAGAGGCAAACAGAGTTAAACAGAGTTAATCAGAGGCAATCAGATGCAAACAGAGTTTAAACAGAGGCAAACTGAGTTAAACAGAGTTAAACAGAGGCAAACAGAGTCAAACAGAGGCAAACAGAGTTAAACAGAGTTAAACATAGGCAGACAGATTTAAACAGAGTTAAACAGAGGCAAACAGAGTTAAACAGAGTTAAACAGAGGCAAACTGAGTTAAACAGAGGTCAGACAGAGTGAAACAGATATAGACAGAGGCAAACAAGGTTAGACAGAGTTAAACAGAGGCAAACAGAGTTAAACACACTTAAACAGAGGCAAACAGAGTTAAACGGACTTAGACAGAGGCAAACAGAGGCAAAAATTGTGAAGCAGAGTTAAACAGAGGCAGACAGAGTTAAACAGAGGCAAACTGATTTAAACAGAGTTAAACAGAGGCAAACAGAGTAAAACAGATTTAAACAGAGTGGAACAGAGTTAGACAGAGGCAAAAAGAGTTAAACAGAGTTAAACAGAAGCAAACAGAGTTAAACAGACTTAAACAGAGGCAAACAGAGGCAAACAGAGTTAAACAGAGTTAAACAGAGGCAAACAGAGTAAAACAGATTGAAACAGAGTGGAACAGATACAAACAGAGTAACACAGAGTTAAACAGAGGCAAACAGAGTTAAACAGAGTTAAGCAGAGGCAAACAGAGTTGAAAAGAGTAAAACAGCGGCAAAAAGAGGCAAACAGAGTTAAACAGAGGCAAACAGAGTTAAACAGAGTTAAACAGAGGCAAACAGAGTTGAACAGAGTTAAACATAGGCAAAAAGAGGCAAACAGATTTAAACAGAGGCAAACAGAGTTAAACAGAGCAAAACAGAGGTAAACAGAGGCAGACAGAGATAAACAGAGGCAAACAGAGGCAAACAGAGTTAAACAGAGGCAAACAGAGTTGAACAGAGTTAAACATAGGCAAAAAGAGGCAAACAGATTTAAACAGAGGCAAACAGAGTTACACAGAGTTAAACAGAGGCAAACAGAGTGAAGCAGAGTTAAACAGAATAAAACAGAGGCAAACAGAGTTGAACAGATTTAAACAGAGGCAAACAGAAGCAAACAGAGTCAGCAGAATTAAACAGAGTCAAACAGAGGCAAACAGAGTTAAACAGAATTATACAGAGTTAAACAGAGGCAGACAGTGTTAAACAGATTTGAACAGAGGCAAACAGAGCGAAACAGAGTTAAACAGAGGCAAGCAGAGGAAAACAGAGTTAAACAGAGTTAGAAAGAGTGAAACAGAGTTAGTCAGAGGCAAACAGAGTGAAACAGAGTTAAACAGAGTCAAACACTGGCAAACAGAGTTAAACAGAGTTATCAGAGGCAGTCAGATGCAAACAGAGTTAAACAGAGGCAAACTGAGTTAAACAGAGTTAAACAGAGGCAAACAGAGTCAAACAGAGGCAAACAGAGTTAAACAAAGGCAAACATAGGCAGACAGATTTAAACAGAGTTAAAAGGAGGCAAACAGAGTTAAACAGAGTTAAACAGAGGCAAACTGAGTTAAACAGAGTTAGACAGATTGAAACAGAGTTAGACAGAGGCAAAAAGAGTTAAACAGAGTTAAACAGAGGCAAGCAGAGTTAAACACACTTAAACAGAGGCAAACAGAGTTAAACGGACTTAGACAGAGGCAAACAGAGGCAAAAATTGTGAAGCAGAGTTAAACAGAGGCAGACAGAGTTAAACAGAGGCAAACTGATTTAAACAGAGTTAAACAGAGGCAAACAGAGTAAAACAGATTTAAACACAGTGGAACAGAGTTAGACAGAGGCAAAAAGAGTTAAACAGAGTTAAACAGAAGCAAACAGAGTTAAACAGACTTAAACAGAGGCAAACAGAGGCAAACAGGGTTAAACAGAGTTAAACAGATGCAAACAGAGTAAAACAGATTGAAACAGAGTGGAACAGATACAATCAGAGTAACACAGAGTTAAACAGAGGCAAACAGAGTTAAACAGAGTTAAGCAGAGGCAAACAGTGTTGAACAGTGTTAAACATAGGCAAAAAGAGGCAAACAGAGTTAAACAGAGGCAAACAGAGTTAAACAGAGTTAAACAGAGGCAAACAGAGTTGAACAGAGTTAAACATAGGCAAAAAGAGGAAAAACAGATTTAAACAGAGGCAAACAGAGTTAAACAGAGCAAAACAGAGGTAAACAGAGGCAGACAGAGATAAACAGAGGCAAACAGAGTTAAACAGAGTTAAACAGAGGCAAACAGAGTTGAACAGAGTTAAACATAGGCAAAAAGAGGCAAACAGATTTAAACAGAGGCAAACAGAGTTACACAGAGTTAAACAGAGGCAAACAGAGTGAAGCAGAGTTAAACAGAATAAAACAGAGGCAAACAGAGTAGTACAGATTTAAACAGAGGCAAACAGAAGCAAACAGTGTCAGCAGAATTAAACAGAGTCAAACAGAGGCAAACAGAGTTAAACAGAATTATGCAGAGTTAAACAGAGGCAAACAGAGTGAAGCAGAGTTAAACAGAATAAAACAGAGGCAAACAGAGTTGAACAGATTTAAACAGAGGCAAACAGAAGCAAACAGAGTCAGCAGAATTAAACAGAGTCAAACAGAGGCAAACAGAGTTAAATTGAATTATGCAGAGTTAAACAGAGGCAGACAGTGTTAAACAGATTTGAACAGAGGAAAACAGAGCGATACAGAGTTAAACAGAGGCTAACAGAGGAAAACAGAGTTTAACAGAGTTAAAGAGAGGCAAACAGAGTTGTAAAGAGTTAAACAGAGACAAACAGAGTTGAACAGAGTTAAACAGAGGCAAACAGAGTCAAACAGAGTTAAACAGAGGTAAACAGATTTAAACAGAGTTAAACAGAGTTAAACAGAGGCAAACAGAGTTGAAAAGAGTTAAACAGAGGCAAACAGAGGCAAACAGAGTTAAACAGAGGCAAACAGAGTTGAACAGAGTTAAACAGAGGCAAACAGAGTCAAACAGAGTTAAACAGAGGTAAACAGATTTAAACAGAGTCAAACAGAGTTAAAGAGAGGCAAACAGAGTTGAAAAGAGTTAAACAGAGGCAAACAGAGGCAAACAGAGTTAAACAGAGGCAAACAGAGTTGAACAGAGTTAAACATAGGCAAAAAGAGGCAAACAGATTTAAACAGAGGCAAACAGAGTTACACAGAGTTAAACAGAGGCAAACAGAGTGAAGCAGAGTTAAACAGAATAAAACAGAGGCAAACAGAGTTGAACAGATTTAAACAGAGGCAAACAGAAGCAAACAGAGTCAGCAGAATTAAACAGAGTCAAACAGAGGCAAACAGAGTTAAACAGAATTATACAGAGTTAAACAGAGGCAGACAGTGTTAAACAGATTTGAACAGAGGCAAACAGAGCGAAACAGAGTTAAACAGAGGCAAGCAGAGGAAAACAGAGTTAAACAGAGTTAGAAAGAGTGAAACAGAGTTAGTCAGAGGCAAACAGAGTGAAACAGAGTTAAACAGAGTCAAACACTGGCAAACAGAGTTAAACAGAGTTAATCAGAGGCAGTCAGATGCAAACAGAGTTAAACAGAGGCAAACTGAGTTAAACAGAGTTAAACAGAGGCAAACAGAGTCAAACAGAGGCAAACAGAGTTAAACAAAGGCAAACATAGGCAGACAGATTTAAACAGAGTTAAAAGGAGGCAAACAGAGTTAAACAGAGTTAAACAGAGGCAAACTGAGTTAAACAGAGTTAGACAGATTGAAACAGAGTTAGACAGAGGCAAAAAGAGTTAAACAGAGTTAAACAGAGGCAAGCAGAGTTAAACACACTTAAACAGAGGCAAACAGAGTTAAACGGACTTAGACAGAGGCAAACAGAGGCAAAAATTGTGAAGCAGAGTTAAACAGAGGCAGACAGAGTTAAACAGAGGCAAACTGAGTTAAACAGAGTTAAACAGAGGCAAACAGAGTAAAACAGATTTAAACAGAGTGGAACAGAGTTAGACAGAGGCAAAAAGAGTTAAACAGAGTTAAACAGAAGCAAACAGAGTTAAACAGACTTAAACAGAGGCAAACAGAGGCAAACTGGGTTAAACAGAGTTAAACAGAGGCAAACAGAGTAAAACAGATTGAAACAGAGTGGAACAGATACAATCAGAGTAACACAGAGTTAAACAGAGGCAAACAGAGTTAAACAGAGTTAAGCAGAGGCAAACAGTGTTGAAAAGAGGCAAACAGAGTTAAACAGAGGCAAACAGAGTTAAACAGAGTTAAACAGAGGCAAACAGAGTTGAACAGAGTTAAACATAGGCAAACAGAGTGAAACAGATTTAAACAGAGGCAAACAGAGTTAAACAGAGCTAAACAGAGGTAAACAGAGTTCAGACAGAGATAAACAGAGGCAAACAGAGTTAAACAGAGTTAAACAGAGGCAAACAGAGTTGAACAGAGCTAAAAAAGAGGCAAACAGATTTAAACAGAGGCAAACAGAGTTACACAGAGTTAAACAGAGGCAAACAGAGTGAAGCAGAGTTAAACAGAATAAAACAGAGGCAAACAGAGTTGAACAGATTTAAACAGAGGCAAACAGAAGCAAACAGAGTCAGCAGAATTAAACAGAGTCAAACAGAGGCAAACAGAGTTAAACAGAATTATACAGAGTTAAACAGAGGCAGACAGTGTTAAACAGATTTGAACAGAGGCAAACAGAGCGAAACAGAGTTAAACAGAGGCAAGCAGAGGAAAACAGAGTTAAACAGAGTTAGAAAGAGTGAAACAGAGTTAGTCAGAGGCAAACAGAGTGAAACAGAGTTAAACAGAGTCAAACACTGGCAAACAGAGTTAAACAGTGCGAAACAGAGTTGAAAAGCATTAAACAGAGGCAAAAAGAGTTAAACAGAGGGGAACAGAGCTAAACAGAGTTAAAGAGAGGCAAACGGAGTTAAACAGAGTTAGACAGAGTCAAACAGAGTTACACAGAGTTAAACAGAGGCAAACAGGTTTAAACAGATGCAAACAGAGTTAAACAGAGTTAAACAGAGGCAAACTGAGTTAAACAGAGTTAAACAGAGGCAAACTGAGTTAAACAGAGTTAAACAGAGGCAAACAGATTTAAAAAGAATGAAACAGAGTGAAACAGATTTAGACAGAGGCAAACAGAGTAAAACAGAGTTAACCAGAGGCAAACAGAGGCAAACAGAGTGAAACAGCGGAAAAGAGAGTTACACAGAGATAAAAAGAGGGAAACAGATTTAAACAGAGTTAAACAGCGGCAAACAGAGTTAAACAGAGTTAAACAGAGGGGAACAGACTTAAACTGAGTTAAACAGAGGCAAACAGAGTTAAACAGAGTTAAACAGAGGCAAACAGAGCTACACAGAGTTAAACAGAGGCAAACAGAGTGAAGCAGAGTTAAACAGAATAAAACAGAGGCAAACAGAGTTGAACAGATTTAAACAGAGGCAAACAGAAGCAAACAGAGTCAGCAGAATTAAACAGAGTCAAACAGAGGCAAACAGAGTTAAATTGAATTATGCAGAGTTAAACAGAGGCAGACAGTGTTAAACAGATTTGAACAGAGGAAAACAGAGTGATACAGAGTTAAACAGAGGCAAGCAGAGGAAAGCAGAGTTTAACAGAGGCAAACAGAGGCAAACAGAGTTAAACAGAGGCAAACAGATGCAAACAGAGTTAAACAGAGGCAAATAGATTTAAACATAGGCAATGAGAGTTCAACAGAGTTAAACAGAATTAAACAGAGGGAAACAGACGCCAAGAGAGTTAAACAGTGTTAAACAGAGTTAAACAGATGCAAACAGAGTTAACCAGAGCTAAACAGAGTGAAACAGAGGCAAACAGAGTTAAACACAGTTACACAAGGCAAACAGAGTTAAACAGATTTAAACAGAGGAAAACAGAGGCAAACAGATTTAAACAGCAGCAAACAGTTAAACAGAGTTAAACAGAGGCAAACAGAGTTAAATGGATGCAAACAGAGTTAAACAGAATTAAGCAGAGGAAAACAGAGGCAAACAGATTTAAACAGCGGCAAACAGTTAAACAGAGTTAAACAGAGGCAAACAGAGTTAAATGGATGCAAACAGAGGCAAACAGAATTAAACAGAGGCAAACAGAGGCGAACAGAGTTAAATAGAGGCAAACAGAGGCAAACAGAGTTAAACCAAGTGAAACAGAGGCAAACAGAGTGAAACCGAGGCAGAGTTAAACAGAGGCAAACAGATTTAAACAGAGGCAAACAGTTAAACAGTTAAAAAGAGGCAGAGTTAAACCGATGCAAACAGAGTTAAACAGAGGCAAACAGAGTTAAACAGAGGCAAACAGATTTAAACAGAGTTAAACCGAGGCAAACAGAGTTAAGCAGATTTTAACAGCGGCAAATAGATTTAAACAGCGTTAAACCGATTTAAACAGAGGCAAACAGAGTTAAACAGAGTTAAACAGAGTTAAACAGAGGCAAGCAGAGTTAAACAGAGTTAAACAGAGTGAAACAGAGTTATGCAAGGGCAAACAGAGTGAAACAGAGGCAAACAGAGGCAAACAGAGGCAAACAGAGTTAAACAGAAGCAAACAGAGGCAAACAGAGTTAAACAGAGTTAAATGGAGCAAACAGAGTTAAACCGATGCAAACGGAGGCAAACAGAGGCAACAGAGGCAAACAGAGTTAAACAGAGGCAAACAGAGTTAAACAGAGGCAAACAGATTTAAACAGAGTTAAACCGAGGCAAACAGAGTTAAACAGAGTTAAACTGATGCAAACAGAGTGAAACAGAGGCAAACAGAGGCAAACAGATTTAAACAGAGTAAAACAGAGGCAAACAGTTTTTAAACCGAGGCAAACAGAGTTTAGCAGAGGCAAACAGAATTAAGCAGAGGCAAACAGAGGCAAACAGATTTAAAAAGAGGCAAACAGTTAAACAGAGTTAAAAAGAGGCAAACAGAGTTAAACCGATGCTAATGGAGGCAAACAGAAGGCAACAGAGGCAAACAGAGTTAAACAGAGGCAAACAGAGTTAACAGAGTTAAACTGATGCAAACAGAGTGAAACAGAGTTAAACAGAGGTTAACAGATTTAAACAGAGTTACACAGAATAAAACAGAGTTAAACAGATTGAAACAGAGTTAAACAGAGTTAAACAGAGTCAGAGGCAAACAGAGTTAAACAGTGTTAAAGAGAGGTAAACAGAGTTAAACAGAGTTAAACTGAGGCAAGAAGAGGCAAACAGAGGCAAATGGAGTTAAACAGAGGCAAACAGGGTTAAACAGAGGCAAACTGAGGCAAACAGAGTTAAACAGAGGCAAACAGAGGCAAACAGAGTTAATCCGAGGCAAACAGAGTGAAGCAGAGTTAAACAGAATAAAACAGAGGCAAACAGAGTTGAACAGATTTAAACAGAGGCAAACAGAAGCAAACAGAGTCAGCAGAATTAAACAGAGTCAAACAGAGGCAAACAGAGTTAAATTGAATTATGCAGAGTTAAACAGAGGCAGACAGTGTTAAACAGATTTGAACAGAGGAAAACAGAGTGATACAGAGTTAAACAGAGGCAAGCAGAGGAAAGCAGAGTTTAACAGAGGCAAACAGAGGCAAACAGAGTTAAACAGAGGCAAACAGATGCAAACAGAGTTAAACAGAGGCAAATAGATTTAAACATAGGCAATGAGAGTTCAACAGAGTTAAACAGAATTAAACAGAGGGAAACAGACGCCAAGAGAGTTAAACAGTGTTAAACAGAGTTAAACAGATGCAAACAGAGTTAACCAGAGCTAAACAGAGTGAAACAGAGGCAAACAGATTTAAACACAGTTACACAAGGCAAACAGAGTTAAACAGATTTAAACAGAGGAAAACAGAGGCAAACAGATTTAAACAGCAGCAAACAGTTAAACAGAGTTAAACAGAGGCAAACAGAGTTAAATGGATGCAAACAGAGTTAAACAGAATTAAGCAGAGAAAAACAGAGGCAAACAGATTTAAACAGCGGCAAACAGTTAAACAGAGTTAAACAGAGGCAAACAGAGTTAAATGGATGCAAACAGAGGCAAACAGAATTAAACAGAGGCAAACAGAGGCGAACAGAGTTAAATAGAGGCAAACAGAGGCAAACAGAGTTAAACCGAGTGAAACAGAGGCAAACAGAGTGAAACCGAGGCAGAGTTAAACAGAGGCAAACAGATTTAAACAGAGGCAAACAGTTAAACAGTTAAAAAGAGGCAGAGTTAAACCGATGCAAACAGAGTTAAACAGAGGCAAACAGAGTTAAACAGAGGCAAACAGATTTAAACAGAGTTAAACCGAGGCAAACAGAGTTAAGCAGATTTTAACAGCGGCAAATAGATTTAAACAGCGTTAAACCGATTTAAACAGAGGCAAACAGAGATAAACAGAGTTAAACAGATTCAAACAGAGGCAAGCAGAGGCAAAGAGAGTTAAACAGAGGAAAACAGAGGCAAACAGATTCAAACAGAGGCAAACAGAGGCAAACAGAGGCAAACAGAGTTAAACAGAGGCAAACAGAGGCAAACAGTTAAACAGAGTTAAAAAGAGGCAAACAGAGTTAAACCGATGCAAACGGAGGCAAACAGAGGCAACAGAGGCAAACAGAGTTAAACAGAGGCAAACAGAGTTAAACTGATGCAAACAGAGTGAAACAGAGTTAAACAGAGTTACACAGAATAAAACAGAGTTAAACAGATTGAAACAGAGTTAAACAGAGTTAAACAGAGTCAGAGGCAAACAGAGTTAAACAGTGTTAAAGAGAGGTAAACAGAGTTAAACAGAGTTAAACTGAGGCAAGAAGAGGCAAACAGAGGCAAATGGAGTTAAACAGAGGCAAACAGGGTTAAACAGAGGCAAACTGAGGAAAAAAGAGTTAAACAGAGGCAAACAGATTCAAACAGAGGCAAACAGAGGCAAACAGAGTTAAACAGAGGCAAACAGAGGCAAACAGTTAAACAGAGTTAAAAAGAGGCAAACAGAGTTAAACCGATGCAAACGGAGGCAAACAGAGGCAACAGAGGCAAACAGAGTTAAACAGAGGCAAACAGAGTTAAACAGAGGCAAACAGATTTAAACAGAGTTAAACCGAGGCAAACAGAGTTAAACAGAGTTAAACTGATGCAAACAGAGTGAAACAGAGGCAAACAGAGGCAAACAGATTTAAACAGAGTAAAACAGAGGCAAACAGTTTTAAACCGAGGCAAACAGAGTTTAGCAGAGGCAAACAGAATTAAGCAGAGGCAAACAGAGGCAAACAGATTTAAAAAGAGGCAAACAGTTAAACAGAGTTAAAAAGAGGCAAACAGAGTTAAACCGATGCTAATGGAGGCAAACAGAGGCAACAGAGGCAAACAGAGTTAAACAGAGGCAAACAGAGTTAAACAGAGTTAAACTGATGCAAACAGAGTGAAACAGAGTTAAACAGAGGTTAACAGATTTAAACAGAGTTACACAGAATAAAACAGAGTTAAACAGATTGAAACAGAGTTAAACAGAGTTAAACAGAGTCAGAGGCAAACAGAGTTAAACAGTGTTAAAGAGAGATAAACAGAGTTAAACAGAGTTAAACTGAGGCAAGAAGAGGCAAACAGAGGCAAATGGAGTTAAACAGAGGCAAACAGGGTTAAACAGAGGCAAACTGAGGAAAAAAGAGTTAAACAGAGGCAAACAGAGGCAAACAGAGTTAATCCGAGGCAAACAGAGTGAAGCAGAGTTAAACAGAATAAAACAGAGGCAAACAGAGTTGAACAGATTTAAACAGAGGCAAACAGAAGCAAACAGAGTCAGCAGAATTAAACAGAGTCAAACAGAGGCAAACAGAGTTAAATTGAATTATGCAGAGTTAAACAGAGGCAGACAGTGTTAAACAGATTTGAACAGAGGAAAACAGAGTGATACAGAGTTAAACAGAGGCAAGCAGAGGAAAGCAGAGTTTAACAGAGGCAAACAGAGGCAAACAGAGTTAAACAGAGGCAAACAGATGCAAACAGAGTTAAACAGAGGCAAATAGATTTAAACATAGGCAATGAGAGTTCAACAGAGTTAAACAGAATTAAACAGAGGGAAACAGACGCCAAGAGAGTTAAACAGTGTTAAACAGAGTTAAACAGATGCAAACAGAGTTAACCAGAGCTAAACAGAGTGAAACAGAGGCAAACAGAGTTAAACACAGTTACACAAGGCAAACAGAGTTAAACAGATTTAAACAGAGGAAAACAGAGGCAAACAGATTTAAACAGCAGCAAACAGTTAAACAGAGTTAAACAGAGGCAAACAGAGTTAAATGGATGCAAACAGAGTTAAACAGAATTAAGCAGAGGAAAACAGAGGCAAACAGATTTAAACAGCGGCAAACAGTTAAACAGAGTTAAACAGAGGCAAACAGAGTTAAATGGATGCAAACAGAGGCAAACAGAATTAAACAGAGGCAAACAGAGGCGAACAGAGTTAAATAGAGGCAAACAGAGGCAAACAGAGTTAAACCGAGTGAAACAGAGGCAAACAGAGTGAAACCGAGGCAGAGTTAAACAGAGGCAAACAGATTTAAACAGAGGCAAACAGTTAAACAGTTAAAAAGAGGCAGAGTTAAACCGATGCAAACAGAGTTAAACAGAGGCAAACAGAGTTAAACAGAGGCAAACAGATTTAAACAGAGTTAAACCGAGGCAAACAGAGTTAAGCAGATTTTAACAGCGGCAAATAGATTTAAACAGCGTTAAACCGATTTAAACAGAGGCAAACAGAGATAAACAGAGTTAAACAGATTCAAACAGAGGCAAGCAGAGGCAAAGAGAGTTAAACAGAGGAAAACAGAGGCAAACAGATTCAAACAGAGGCAAACAGAGGCAAACAGAGGCAAACAGAGTTAAACAGAGGCAAACAGAGGCAAACAGTTAAACAGAGTTAAAAAGAGGCAAACAGAGTTAAACCGATGCAAACGGAGGCAAACAGAGGCAACAGAGGCAAACAGAGTTAAACAGAGGCAAACAGAGTTAAACAGAGGCAAACAGATTTAAACAGAGTTAAACCGAGGCAAACAGAGTTAAACAGAGTTAAACTGATGCAAACAGAGTGAAACAGAGGCAAACAGAGGCAAACAGATTTAAACAGAGTAAAACAGAGGCAAACAGTTTTAAACCGAGGCAAACAGAGTTTAGCAGAGGCAAACAGAATTAAGCAGAGGCAAACAGAGGCAAACAGTTAAACAGAGTTAAAAAGAGGCAAACAGAGTTAAACCGATGCTAATGGAGGCAAACAGAGGCAACAGAGGCAAACAGAGTTAAACAGAGGCAAACAGAGTTAAACAGAGTTAAACTGATGCAAACAGAGTGAAACAGAGTTAAACAGAGGTTAACAGATTTAAACAGAGTTACACAGAATAAAACAGAGTTAAACAGATTGAAACAGAGTTAAACAGAGTTAAACAGAGTCAGAGGCAAACAGAGTTAAACAGTGTTAAAGAGAGGTAAACAGAGTTAAACAGAGTTAAACTGAGGCAAGAAGAGGCAAACAGAGGCAAATGGAGTTAAACAGAGGCAAACAGGGTTAAACAGAGGCAAACTGAGGAAAAAAGAGTTAAACAGAGGCAAACAGATTCAAACAGAGGCAAACAGAGGCAAACAGAGTTAAACAGAGGCAAACAGAGGCAAACAGTTAAACAGAGTTAAAAAGAGGCAAACAGAGTTAAACCGATGCAAACGGAGGCAAACAGTGGCAAGAGAGGCAAACAGAGTTAAACAGAGGCAAACAGAGTTAAACAGAGGCAAACAGATTTAAACAGAGTTAAACCGAGGCAAACAGAGTTAAACAGAGTTAAACTGATGCAAACAGAGTGAAACAGAGGCAAACAGAGGCAAACAGATTTAAACAGAGTAAAACAGAGGCAAACAGTTTTAAACCGAGGCAAACAGAGTTTAGCAGAGGCAAACAGAATTAAGCAGAGGCAAACAGAGGCAAACAGATTTAAAAAGAGGCAAACAGTTAAACAGAGTTAAAAAGAGGCAAACAGAGTTAAACCGATGCTAATGGAGGCAAACAGAGGCAACAGAGGCAAACAGAGTTAAACAGAGGCAAACAGAGTTAAACAGAGTTAAACTGATGCAAACAGAGTGAAACAGAGTTAAACAGAGGTTAACAGATTTAAACAGAGTTACACAGAATAAAACAGAGTTAAACAGATTGAAACAGAGTTAAACAGAGTTAAACAGAGTCAGAGGCAAACAGAGTTAAACAGTGTTAAAGAGAGATAAACAGAGTTAAACAGAGTTAAACTGAGGCAAGAAGAGGCAAACAGAGGCAAATGGAGTTAAACAGAGGCAAACAGGGTTAAACAGAGGCAAACTGAGGAAAAAAGAGTTAAACAGAGGCAAACAGAGGCAAACAGAGTTAATCCGAGGCAAACAGAGTGAAGCAGAGTTAAACAGAATAAAACAGAGGCAAACAGAGTTGAACAGATTTAAACAGAGGCAAACAGAAGCAAACAGAGTCAGCAGAATTAAACAGAGTCAAACAGAGGCAAACAGAGTTAAATTGAATTATGCAGAGTTAAACAGAGGCAGACAGTGTTAAACAGATTTGAACAGAGGAAAACAGAGTGATACAGAGTTAAACAGAGGCAAGCAGAGGAAAGCAGAGTTTAACAGAGGCAAACAGAGGCAAACAGAGTTAAACAGAGGCAAACAGATGCAAACAGAGTTAAACAGAGGCAAATAGATTTAAACATAGGCAATGAGAGTTCAACAGAGTTAAACAGAATTAAACAGAGGGAAACAGACGCCAAGAGAGTTAAACAGTGTTAAACAGAGTTAAACAGATGCAAACAGAGTTAACCAGAGCTAAACAGAGTGAAACAGAGGCAAACAGAGTTAAACACAGTTACACAAGGCAAACAGAGTTAAACAGATTTAAACAGAGGAAAACAGAGGCAAACAGATTTAAACAGCAGCAAACAGTTAAACAGAGTTAAACAGAGGCAAACAGAGTTAAATGGATGCAAACAGAGTTAAACAGAATTAAGCAGAGGAAAACAGAGGCAAACAGATTTAAACAGCGGCAAACAGTTAAACAGAGTTAAACAGAGGCAAACAGAGTTAAATGGATGCAAACAGAGGCAAACAGAATTAAACAGAGGCAAACAGAGGCGAACAGAGTTAAATAGAGGCAAACAGAGGCAAACAGAGTTAAACCGAGTGAAACAGAGGCAAACAGAGTGAAACCGAGGCAGAGTTAAACAGAGGCAAACAGATTTAAACAGAGGCAAACAGTTAAACAGTTAAAAAGAGGCAGAGTTAAACCGATGCAAACAGAGTTAAACAGAGGCAAACAGAGTTAAACAGAGGCAAACAGATTTAAACAGAGTTAAACCGAGGCAAACAGAGTTAAGCAGATTTTAACAGCGGCAAATAGATTTAAACAGCGTTAAACCGATTTAAACAGAGGCAAACAGAGATAAACAGAGTTAAACAGATTCAAACAGAGGCAAGCAGAGGCAAAGAGAGTTAAACAGAGGAAAACAGAGGCAAACAGATTCAAACAGAGGCAAACAGAGGCAAACAGAGGCAAACAGAGTTAAACAGAGGCAAACAGAGGCAAACAGTTAAACAGAGTTAAAAAGAGGCAAACAGAGTTAAACCGATGCAAACGGAGGCAAACAGAGGCAACAGAGGCAAACAGAGTTAAACAGAGGCAAACAGAGTTAAACAGAGGCAAACAGATTTAAACAGAGTTAAACCGAGGCAAACAGAGTTAAACAGAGTTAAACTGATGCAAACAGAGTGAAACAGAGGCAAACAGAGGCAAACAGATTTAAACAGAGTAAAACAGAGGCAAACAGTTTTAAACCGAGGCAAACAGAGTTTAGCAGAGGCAAACAGAATTAAGCAGAGGCAAACAGAGGCAAACAGATTTAAAAAGAGGCAAACAGTTAAACAGAGTTAAAAAGAGGCAGAGTTAAACCGATGCTAATGGAGGCAAACAGAGGCAACAGAGGCAAACAGAGTTAAACAGAGGCAAACAGAGTTAAACAGAGTTAAACTGATGCAAACAGAGTGAAACAGAGTTAAACAGAGGTTAACAGATTTAAACAGAGTTACACAGAATAAAACAGAGTTAAACAGATTGAAACAGAGTTAAACAGAGTTAAACAGAGTCAGAGGCAAACAGAGTTAAACAGTGTTAAAGAGAGGTAAACAGAGTTAAACAGAGTTAAACTGAGGCAAGAAGAGGCAAACAGAGGCAAATGGAGTTAAACAGAGGCAAACAGGGTTAAACAGAGGCAAACTGAGGCAAACAGAGTTAAACAGAGGAAAACAGAGGCAAACAGAGTTAATCCGAGGCAAACAGCGTTGAAGATAGTGAAACAGCGATAAACAGAGGCAAACAGATTTAAACAGATGCAAACAGATTTAAACGGAGGCCAACAGAGGCATCAGAGTTGAAGCGAGACAAACAGAGCTAAACAGAGGCAAACAGAGTTAAACAGAGGCAAACAGAGGCAAACAGATTTAAACAGAGTAAAACAGAGGCAAACAGTTTTAAACCGAGGCAAACAAAGTTAAACAGAGGCAAACAGAATTAAGCAGAGGCAAACAGAGGCAAACAGATTCAAACAGAGGCAAACAGTTAAACAGAGTTAAAAAGAGGCAAACAGAGTTAAACCGATGCAAACGGAGGCAAACAGAGGCAACAGAGGCAAACAGAGTTAAACAGAGGCAAACAGATTTAAACAGAGTTAAACCGAGGCAAACAGAGTTAAACAGAGTTAAACTGATGCAAACAGAGTGAAACAGAGGCAAACAGAGGCAAACAGATTTAAACAGAGTAAAACAGAGGCAAACAGTTTTAAACCGAGGCAAACACAGTTAAACAGAGGCAAACAGAATTAAGCAGAGGCAAACAGAGGCAAACAGATTTAAAAACGGCAAACAGTTAAACAGAGTTAAAAAGAGGCAAACAGAGTTAAACCGATGCAAATGGAGGCAAACAGAGGCAACAGAGGCAAACAGAGTTAAACAGAGGCAAACAGAGTTAAACAGAGGCAAACAGATTTAAACAGAGTTAAACCGAGGCAAACAGAGTTAAACAGAGTTAAACTGATGCAAACAGAGTGAAACAGAGTTAAACAGAGGTAAACAGAATTAAACAGAGTTACACAGAATAAAACAGAGTTAAACAGAGTCAGAGGCAAACAGAGTTAAACAGTGTTAAATAGAGGTAAACAGAGTTAAACAGAGTTAAACGGAGGCAAGAAGAAGCAAACAGAGGCAAATGGAGTTAAACAGAGGCAAACAGAGTTAAACAGAGGCAAACTGGGGCAAACAGAGTTAAACAGAGGAAAACAGAGGCAAACAGAGTTAATCTGAGGCAAACAGAGTTGAAGATAGTGAAACAGCGATAAACAGAGGCAAACATATTTAAACGGAGGCCAACAGAGGCATCAGAGTTGAAGAGAGGCAAACAGAGTTAAACAGATTTAAAGAGTTTGAAACAGAGGCAAACAAACTTAAACAGAGTTAAACAGAGGCAAAAAGAGTTAAACACAGTTAAGCAGAGGCAAACAGATTGAAACATAGGCAAACAGAGGCATACAGATGCAAACAGAGGCAAGCAGAGTTAAACAGAATTAAGCAGAGGAAAACAGAGGCAAACAGATTTAAACAGCGGCAGTTAAACAGAGTTAAACAGAGGCAAACAGAGTTAAACAGAGGCAAAAAGAGTTAAACACAGTTAAGTGGAGGCAAACAGAGTTAAACATAGGCAAACAGAGGCACACAGAGGCAAACAGAGTCAAACTGTGGCAAACAGATTTAAACAGAGTTAAACAGAGGCAAAGAGAGGAAAACAAAGACAAACAGAAGGAAACATATTTAAACAGAGTTACACAGAGGCAAAGAGAGTTAAACAGATTTAAACAGAGCCAAACAGAGTTAAGCCGAGTTAAACAGAGTGAAACAGAGTTAAACAGAGGCAAACAGAATTAAGCCGAGTTAAACAGAGTGAAACAGAGGCAAACAGATTCAAACAGAGGCAAGCAGAGGCAAAGTGAGTTAAACAGAGGCAAGCAGAGGCAAACAGAGTGAAACAAAGTTAAACAGAGCCAAACAGAGTTAAGCCGAGTTAAACAGAGTGAAACAGAGGCAAACAGAGTTAAGCAGAGGCAACAGAGGGAAACAGAGGCAAACAGAGGCTCTGTTTGGCTCTGTTTGTTTCTGTTGGGCTTTGTTTGGCTCTGTTCAGCACTGTTTGGATCTGTTTTGTTCTCTTTGGCTCTGCCTGGCTTTGTTTAGTTCTCTTTGGCTCTTTTTGGCTCTGTTTTGCTCTGTTTGCTCTTTCCTGCTCTGTTTCGCCCTATTTGCCTATGTTTCACTCTGTTTGGCTCTGTCTTGCTCTGTTTTGCTTTGTTTGCCTCTGCCAGGCTCTGTTTGTTCTGTTTGGCTCTGCCAGGCTCTGTTTTGCTCTGTTTGTGCTGTTTGGCTTTGTCAAGCTCTGTTTTGCTCTGTTTGTTCTGTTTGGCTCTGCCAAGCTCTGTTTTTCTCTTTTTGGCTCTCTTTGGCTCTGTTGGGCTTTGTCTGGCTCTGTTCAGCACTGTTTGGATCTTTTTTGCTCTCTTTGGCTCTGCTTGGCTTTGTTTAGTTCTGTTTTGCTCTGTTTGGCTCTGTCCTGCTCTGTTTGGCTCTATTTGCCTCTGTTTGGCTCTGTTCAGCAGCGTTGACTCTGTCTTGCTCTGTTTTGCTTTGTTTGGCTCTGCCGGGCTCTGTTTTGCTCTGTTTGTTCTGTTTGGCTCTGCCAAGCTCTGTTTTGCTCTTTTTGGTTCTCTTTGGCTCTGTTGGGCTTTGTCTGGCTCTGTTCAGCACTGTTTGGCTCTGTTTTGCTCTGTTTGGCTCTGCCAGGCTCCGTTGTGCTCTGTTTAGCTCTCTTTGGCTCTGTTTGTCTCTATTTGGCTCTCTTTGACTCTGTTTGGCCCTGGCTTGCTCTGTTTGGCTTTGTGTTGCTCTGTATGGCTCTGTTTGGCTCTGTTTTGCTCTGTTTGGCTCTGTTTTGCTCTGTTTGGCTGTTTTGTTCTGTTAGGCTTTTTTTTTTTGCTCTGTTTGGTTCTGTTACGATCTGTTTGTTTCTGTTTGGCTCGGTTTGGTTCTGTTTAGCTCTGTTTGGCTCTGTTGTGCTCTGTCTAGCTCTGTTTGGTTCTGTTTTGTACTTTTTGGATCTGCTTGGCTCCATTGGGCTTTGTTTGGCTCTGTTCAGCTCAACTTGGCTGTGCCATGCTCTGTTTCTCACTCATTGGCTATGTTTGGCTCTGTTTTGTTTTGTTTTGCTACGTTTGGCTCTGTTTCGCTCTGCATTGCCCTCTTTGGATCTGTTGGGCTCTGTCTTGCTCTGTTTGGCTTTGTTTTGATCTGTTTGTCTCTATTTTGCTCTGTTTAGCTCTGTTTGGATCTGTTTGGCTCTCGTTTGGTTCTGTTTAGCTCTATTTTGCTCTGTTTAGCTCTGTTTGGCTCTGTTTGGCTCTGTTTGGATCTGTTTGGCTCTGTTTTGCTCTGTTTAGTTCTGCTTTGCTCTGTTTTGCTCTGTTTGTGTCTGTTTGGTTCTGTTTGGCTCTGTTTGGCTCTGTTTTGCTCTGTTTGGCTCTGTTTTGCTCTGTTTGGCTCTGTTCTGCTCTGTTTGGCTCTGTCCTGCTCTGTTTGGCTCTGTTTTGCTCTGTTCCTCTCCCTGTTAATCAGCCCCTCCCACTAGGCCAAAGCCCAGAGAACAGAATGACCACAACTAGGTAATATTTCTACATTTACATCACATCTAACATTTCTATAACACCTTTATCACATAGAGATTAAATTTAAATATTTTGATTTACAACCATTTCCTGATCAATCACCTGATTGGTGGAGAGAGGGACAGCACCCACCCTGCCCCTATGAATTATTTAAAGAAATCAACCCCATGTAATGGCTGTTTACAGCTCCCCTCCCTTCCCCCCTGCACCCCCCTTTGCTGACCCACCTATTATGGAGGTATTTGGAACCACTGCTGCCTGTCTGCTCATGGGGTATTTAGAGCTCCAGCTACACTGCCCCTAAGCCATGCCTATACTTCTTGTGTAGCGACCTAATTCTCCCATGTATTGCCTGTCCCCCTTTGAGGGTATATACATCTTCCCTGTCCTGTCTCCCCCTCCCCCCAAACCCCCTGCCTCCATTGTGGTGCTTAAATCTCCTCTTGTACAGCTCCCCCGACGACCCCTCCCCCCACTCACCCCGGGATTGTGCAATAGGAGTGTCAAAAGGTGTTTTTTTTATCTGCAGCTAATCGAATAATAAGAATCGGTGGAGAGGCAAGGGAGGTGCTGCTTTTTATTTTTGTTTACCTCCCGTAGATGCTGCGAATGTTTCTTTTAATCTTAAATTGAAAAGAAAACACTTCCATGCTTCCAAGCAACTTAGAAACATTGACCCGTGGAACAGGTTCTGGATCCAAAATACCAGATTCCCCAGCTGGAGCCTGCGGTAAGTGGAAAGATTCAACCAGGTGGAAACTATAAACAAGACTTGTGTTTCCCATGAAAATAATTTTCTCAATTCTGATATTTATGATAGAAAAATCAGAGCAATAGAAACCATGAACATCAGCTTCTAAAAATATTCTCAGCGAATGCAGTTTTTCAGTTTAAAGATCATTTTTCTAACAACAGATTCCTGAGAGTTGACATGTCCTTAGATTAAATGATTCGCTCCTAAATCCTGGGACATTAAAAACACAAATCTCACTTTACATAAAGGGAATTCTGATTCTAATTCACTGATGGGAACCACAACCAAACAGCCATTGGAAGCTCTTACACGAATATAGAAACAGACCACACGGTGGCAGTTCAAAATATCCTTAAAAATTCCTCTCAGTCTAACAAACTAAATGAAGCTTGAATCCAGTTACTGCAGTGGGTTTTAGAAAAGAAGACAAAGTTGAAAATGAATTTGAAGGTTGAATTGAAGGTCACTACTCTGGGTAGAAAATTACCTCAGCTTCCTGCAAGGTGGTCACCACAGATTGGGAGACCTAGTTATGAAAAATGTCCCCTGCTGTTTTTCTGTTACTGATGAGAGTTTGGACATTTAAATCAAACAAGGTTCAATAAAGAGATAAAAAATGAATCAACAGCCTCAGTAATCATCGGCCCTCCGTTCAACTTAAAGTCACAATATGAGGAAAGTATTCACTTCTTTGCCCCCACACAATGGGGGCATAGGCAGGAATATTGTCTTTGAGGGAAGATTGAGCTGAAATATTCAGTCCATTTCCCTTTGCACAGATGCTGCTGGGGGTTTCCAGGTTTTCTGTTTTGATTTAATGTCTTGTTGAGGGCTGGAATTGGTTGGAGTGATAGTTTGCCTTTGCCAATGTTGTTCGGGCTCAGTGTTTTCACCAACTCCACCCCAGTCAGGGAACAACACTTTTTGCTGCTGTTCAAATTGACACAAGTGGCAGGATTTTTCCAATAAAACAGAAAAAAGCTGCAACATAACTGGATGCGTCTGTGGAGAAAGTGACGTTTCAGATCAATTAACTTCTCAACGCCACTGGAGGAATTAGATAGGGAGCAAATTTTACACAAGTAGAGATGGAGGGAAACCAAGGTCTGAGCCAGGACATTACCTGAGAAAAGGGCTGAGAACAGACTGACATTTCTTCCTGTTTAACTGAACCAAACAGAAATGTTCTCTCAAAGGCACAGCACCAGCAGGACAGGCCAAATGGCCTATTTTCCAAATTACAAGTTTCTAACAAGAAAATTGCTTTTCCCAGGAACTGGAACATTGAGGGAAATTTTTTTAAAAAATTCAAATCCAATTCACCGGTTCAGACTCAAAAACATCTCATTTTTTCCGGAGGTACGAAAGATCACAGTTAATGTGCCGCATTTGTATAGAATTTGAGGGCTTTCAAAGAGGCAGCTTCTATCTTAGTCACTGGCTTCAGACAGGAAAACCACCTTCAGGAAGGTTAATTCACATGTCCTGAAGGAACTCGAGAATCCAGAGCAAAGAGGGAAACTCCCATTAATCACAACTTGGACAAAACCCAACAAATCTACACTTCCTAAAACCCATTGTCAAAATCAGGAAAAAAAATCCACTCCAGAATCATTCCAACATTTCAAAAACAGGAGCAAAAATCTCAAATAATTAAAAAAGTAAAGATTTCACCCTATTAGCTTCCAACTCTAGCTTTCTCCCTCTCCATCCATCAACAGATCCTTGCACAATGTGCACAAGACAACTCCGTCTGAAAGATTTCCAAACCTCCCTCTCAATCCCTCTGTGGGAAGTTCCTGGATCCTCGATAAGGTTCTGGGAAGTTCTTGAATCCTCCGTTTCACTGTTGCATGGGATGTTCGCAAAGCTTCCTTCTCATTCTCTCTGGAAGTTTCCAAAAGCTTCCTTCTCATTGCCTCTAGAAAGTTCTTAAAGCCTCCATCTAAATGATTATGGAAGATTCTAAAAGCCCCCTCTCGCTGTCTCTGTGGAAATATCTCAAGAGCCCTCTCTTTGCTTGTCTCTGTGGAAGGTTCTCAAAGTCTCCCTTCCTTTGTCTCTGGAGAAGGTTCTCGAATTCACCCTCCAATTGTCTCTAGAACTTTCTTGAATCCTTCTTCTCGCTGGCTCTGTGGAAGGTTCTTATATCTTACCTCCTATTTGACTCTGGAGGACTATCTCTCATTGTCTCTGGTTTGCTCTTGAAATCTCTCCCTCATTTTCTCCTGAAGGTTCCTAAATCCTCCCTCCCTCTGTGCCTGGCAGGTTCTCAAATCCTCTCACTCATTATCTCTGTAGACAGTTCTCAACTCCTCTCCCCCATCCTGCAGCCCATCTCTAATAGGTAAATCATATTTATCTGAATAAATTGAGTTTTCTAATGAGGCAACCACAATGTTTTGTCAATGCAGGTTTGTCAGCAAAGTTGAAGTCCATGGAATGAAAGGGACAGTAGCAGCATAGATGCACAGTTGGCTGAGTGACAGGAATCAAGGTGCATTGGTGAATGATTGTTTTTCACACTAGAGGAATAGAGACATTGGAGTTTCCCTCATGTAGGTATTAGGACTATTGCTTATCTTAATAAATATTAATGATCCAGACTTGGGTGCATGTGGCATAACTTTACTGATGACATAAAACTGAGAGGGATAGTGTTAAATATCAAGAGGACATGGGCAGGCTGGTGGAATGAGAAGATACATATGCTGGGATATTCCCTTCCATGCATGGGATACTACTTACACAGCTTGTCTGGGTCCACATTCATTCAAAACTCAGTATAGAATCATCCACAATCATTCTTAGAGACAGCAAAAGTCTCAGTGTTATGTCAGATTACTGTTTTTACTGCTGGCAATGGGTGATCAGGGAGATGCAGTGCCTCAGTCTTTTTAATCACAAAAACTGAGCATCCAAAATCTGGACTGCACTCTCTTTCAAGCATGTTAGCCACAAACAATTTTGTGTGCAATCAATAATGACTCCTGCCTCTTTTAAAGCGTCATTTCCTAGGATTCTGTTTGTATCTGACACAGCCATATATAAAAGTTCCCTCATGAAGTTCTCCTCTTCCCACTCTCAATTTAAAATCTTCTCCAGGAAATGCTGATGCTTCTGCCCCTCTGACTCCCTTCATCCATTGAGGATTTTTTTCCTGGTGTTGTCTCTATGGGTATGGGGGTCTGAATGATAATCACTGAAGAACGGCTGTCTTTTCACATTGTTTACCATCAGCCCCCTGGCAACAGAGTGGTGATTACTGATCTCCCACATCAGTCACGTCTGAGTACAATCAGGTGGATTACCCAGGGGTGCAGGCAATTCTCCTACCTTGCAATCTGTCAAACTGTGACAGGCCTCACTTTTTCCCCACTTTCCTGTGTCTTTGGGGTCCTTCACTCTTTGGCCATCGTAGGGGGTGGAGGTGGTGTGCGTGTCAGCCTCACCTCTGACTTCTGAGCGGTCCGAATCGCTCCCACTCCCTGGGTTCTAGACCTTGGACTTATTTGGGGCTTGTGACAAAGTGCAGCAGACAACTGGTTTTGGTGCAAGAAAAAAACTGGGTTTATTGAGGTCACACATGAACTTATAACATGAGGATTACACTGAGATTATACAGAACTACAAAGTACATTTAATTAAGAATGGGGAACACACGGCACAATGATGGAAAATTACGCTACTAATCCCCTTACCCTTGTCCCTCCCCCAAAACCTAACTAAATTGAACTAGGAGAGTTCAGGGTTCATGCCCACCAACCAGGGTTCCTTGACAGTTCGAAATCCAGCCAGGTAAGCCGGTTGCAGTTTTGGGGTACGCTCTTTGTGTCCTCTGGGGCCTGCTGTCCCCACATGGTCCTGGTCTGTGGAATATGCGAAGATTCTTCTGAGCAGAGGGTGTGGTTGAAGGTGGTCAATCTTCGTGGAGGGCTGCGGTGTGGCCTTGTTGTCTTCGGTTGAGCCTGCCATCCCGTGCCTCTCGCCGTGATGTTGCCTGTGGGCCTGCAAACCTCCATATCTCCTCCCTCCGCTTGGCTCAGCCACCTCTTCCTGCTCAAATTCTGCTTCAACTGCTCCAAAACTGCTCACTCTCTTCGTAACTGGTGGCCCAGTTATACTGGTTTTTCAAATTTCTTATCTGAAGCCAAATCAACGTTAGTTCTCTGTCTGATTTGGGCTTCTTCAGGTGATTGTCTCATTGTTTTTAATGGGCTCGCATGATGTTTATCGTTGTCTTCCTGCCCCCATAACTAGTCTTGAACAGAAAGCCATTGTATATGTGGAGTATTGATGGGTTTGCATAATTGCATTGAATGCTGCCTTCCTGCCTTAGTGGTTAGTAGCGATCATTTATGCAAGATTTTGATGGGCTTTAGTTCTGTGTAAGACTAAGTCTTTCTCTGGGTTGATTGTTTTAAAGGGAAGAATGTGTATTCTGTCTCCTCTCATTGTCTGGTTCCAGGCAACAATCCACACTGCACTCAACAAGCCCAGGAATGTCCAGTCCCAGACCTTCATGGGCTGAGCCTCCTGTCTGCAGGGTTCTACACTTAACTCAGCAGTTGGGTCCTCTGCCATAAAAGTCCAAAAGTCATATCCTTGTTGATATGAAAAATGTGGGAATTTTGAGAACTCTTCAGCATCTGTCCCCCCCTTCCACAATTAGAACATTTCAAAGGAGGATCTGAGTGGGTAACCTTAGTTCCCTCAATTACCTGCACTTTTATTTTTGCTTTGCCCTTTACCAGTTTCAGTTCTTGCCTGACTCATAGCAAATGTCCAAGGGCTCTCTGGCAATTCTAGTATTCTATCTCACACCAACTGTTCACTAACTCTGTCCCCCAGAGCATTCCATAGGGAGAACTGGACCCTTTGCAGGAATAGGCTGCATATGCACATCATTGTCAGCCAGATCCCCCTGCATATCGAATACCATATACAATCTTTCTGCAAAAGCAATAGGGCTCTCAGGGGATCTTTGTGCACCTCCCGAATCTCCATCATGTCTGTTCCAAGCCCAGGGCGTTTTATAGCCTCTTTATAAAATCTTTCCACTTCACCCCACTATTCCAGACCTCCTGGGTAAGCATAAGCCTCACTTCACTCCTACATGCTGACAGGGTGACTCGCTTCATGTCCAACTAGGATTATAATTTTTTAGGGTGATTAAAAGCTGTGCTAAAAGACAAGTTTTTAGCTGAAACCAGGCCTCAATAGTCAGTTAATGCCTTTAAAGTTTCATAGCCAAGGGGTACGGACGTGCTGAACTCAGTGAGCTCCTCCTCAGCAGGAACAGGCTGTTCTGGTTCCTCTTTGCCCCTCTTCTCAGATCTAACACGCCTCCTGTGTTGTGGCTAAGCAGGACAGACAGGCACAGGTTCTGCCTCCCTATCGCTATCCTCCTCTACAGACTCCTGTTCAGTCTCAGTACCAACTGTATGATACGCTGCTCTCGTTATGGTTGCTACAACCTCCTGATGCTTCCCATCTGGTTCCACAGCCACGCAATAGTAGACTTACACTGTGCATGGTCTGCCCCTTGATGGGGTTGGTCCTGTAGCTCCCTAAAGGCACCCTGCGAGTCCTCTAGCTTCTGGGGCAACTGGGCATTAGTGTGACAACATATCTCTCCCACAACCCTAACTGCTGCAGAGCTGCACCAGCCTGTACAGCATTCAGTGCCTGTTGCTGTCCAGCGGCAGGGGAGAATGATAGCTGATTGTGACAGAACACAGTTTGGGAAGCTGAGAGAAGGCAGTTGGACATCTGCCAGCAATTTAAACAAGGAGCTGAGGCATCCATTTTCATGAGGTTGGTAAAGGAAAAGGTGGAGGATCACATAGCCAAAAAGCTAATGGAATCTTACCTTAGAAAAATAGCTAATACACTAACATGAATTAAAGTAAAACGAGGGATGTGACATTCCCTTTGGGTTGATCCCAGGGAAAGTGAATAAACTTCAAGGTTTTGTAAGGTAAGGGGGAACTTCTTTGGGTCGAAGTAAAAAGTAGAACTGAGTTTATAGCATGTCTTTATAAGCTATAGTGTTAAATAGTGCTTACTTTGTTACATTGTTTGATAAGACAATAACATTTCTTTTTGTTTAAAGTGGTGTAATTGTCAGTTAATTGCTGGGTTTTCAGCTTTCTTCTTTAAATGTTAACTGCCCCTAACAGGATAGTAACCATAGCAGCAGATTACAAACATACAAACCATTCTTTTGGACAATTTTAATAGTAATATTTTATGAAAGTTGTTGCTGGAAACATTTAAACAACACTGCTACATGCTGAATAATACAGGTTAAATGAGATGTAATTCATTAACAGTGATGAAGCATCATTGAAAACTAGTGTTGAACTGCTCTCGCCAGTCACTTCAGGCTGAAGAAAACTTTGGCAGCTGGTGCCCAGAAATGACCTTGCGCTCAACTCCTTTCTCAGTGACAGCTGCCAGACGAATCACTCCACCACTCGACCCATCTCGATCCATTGCAAGCGCAAGAGCTGCAATACATAGAAAAAGGGAGGATCTCTTAAAAGTACAGCACTTTTTGTGTTTAAATCCTTGCTTTTCTTTTAGGAGTATCCTTTTGCCAGAGTATCTAGCATAACTTGTCATTCCTCATTTACTGAATGTCACAGTCTACCATTCCAACAAAGCTGAAAGGCAAAGCCATATCCTGTCCTCACAAACATACTTTAATAGGGTCACTGAATGGTCATCAGGCACAAGAGACCTGGCTGAATCTTTTCCATTCTCACCGAGGAATACAGGAACCAACCCTTTCTGTTACTCTGGCTGAGACTGGACTAGTGATTCACTGCATTTAACAACTATGACAAGGTGAGTTTTGAGTAAATATTGGTAGCCTCGCATAATCTGTATCCAGGAAAGCATGACACAGGATAGGGTCGCTCTACACCCTCCCCCCAATCTTGCTTCCATTGATTGGAAAGATCCAAAAGTGTATTGCCCCACAGAATGGAAGGATAGCCCTGCTGGTCCTTCTGGAACGTAGACATCTAAGATCACCTGATTCTTGGGAGCCCAGGAATCTCATGCCATTGTTCACAAGACTGAGGATAAGCTGTTTCTCAAGGACAAGAGTCACTTTACCCCCTCGATCAGAACCCAGTCATTCTGAACATTTCAACTCTTATGCCCATAGGTATTTTCAAATGCCGAGATGAAACCCTGTCCATTCCAAACCACTGGATTTTTTTAGTGCAGCCAGAAAATTCCATACACTAGATACATATACAGTATTTTAAACCAATCATTATTAAAAGTGGACATATAGCATGCCCAGACATCACTTTTTATTATAATGCTGAACGTTTCAGCTTGAAACTAAGCAGTACTTTCCAATCTGCAACTTTTCCTCAAACAATAAAATATGCTTGACTTTTGAATCTGTATTTACTTAAAACAAGTCACTTTCTAGTCTCAAGTGACAATCTAACTTTGGAGAAAGGTGTGTTGTGCAAAATATGGTTTAACACTTCTGTCCTTCTAGGTTCATCACTTAACTTACCAAATGTAGGACTATGGAAGATCTCCTATTAAGATTAAATATGGGACATCTAGTGACAGATATTACATTTGAATTATAAATATTTCTGATCAGCAGTTAAAATGTCCAAGCATCCTACTCTATCAAACTCTGACTGTTTTGTATTTCTGATGGACATAATTACTTGCAGCACAAAACCAAGAATGGCCCAACTCTCCGTCTGCACTCACCATTTGCTGTGAAATCTAAACACTCCTCCTTTGTCATTCCAGGTTTGTATGAGGAGTCAACATAGCCATAAATGTAGGTGCTTCCAGAGCCACCAATGGAGAAGGGCTGTCGGACCATCATCCCACCCATTGGAACTGTGTACACCTACAATCGAAAACAAGATTATTAACACTCCCAGAATGATCACACTTATTCACAAATGAAGCCTGGTGATTTGGGGAATTCAGGAACAATAGCTTCCACCAGTGGAATGTACCTGATCACAAACTGATATGCTTAAATGTGGAAGGAGGAGAAAAAATAGGCTCTAGACTGGGAAACACTCTTCCCATTACCAGGCATCATCCCAGAGGAAAAAACAAAGTATCAGGATGGGCGGATTTTCCATCAGTTAACAGAGCAGCCCAAACTGATTCTCCATTCACCCCTTCCCTTCCTGTAACAGAGAACTGAAGTTAGCTAGTTCAATGTTTCTTCCCTTTGCTACGGAACAGGCCACCTATTTTGGTCTTCCCCTCCCTTCTTTAATAGAAGGATGAAGATTGAGTTTTCCCTTTCTTTGTAACAGGGCACTGCAGGGTTTTCTCTCTTCAATCCTCCCTTGATCTCACCCCTAAGAGTGGATTTAGGGTATTTTCAGCAAGGTGATGCACAGCCAAAAATATATTGCCTATCCCTAGTTACCCTCACCAGTGGGCCTTCTCTTTGAACTGCTGCAATCTCTGCATTGATTTCAATTTCACAATATGACTAGGGTGGAAATTCCAGGATTTTCACCCAGCAACAAGGAAAAAGCAACAATGTATGTCCAAGGCAGATTGATTAGAAAAAGAGGAATGGTAGTCCCATGATATTATTATTCGTCTCTATCTTAATAGCAGTAATGGACTGGGAGAAAGGTTAAGTTCATCATGACAAAGTCAGGCAGATCCTGACAAGACAAGTGGTGGTGAAGCTGCGATGAATGAAAACTCACCTTCTACCTACAGTTAAAGTCACTGAGCAGAAGCGGGTGAGCAACAGAAAAGCGGAACTAATGACAGTCAGTCAGAAATGTGCAGTTTCAAAGAGGTGCACTACCACGGTGGCACATTAACAGATGATGCAGTGATCGATCATGCTAATTGTTGCTGAGGAACTAAGGGAAGACAAGGTAACCTGTCATGATCCCTTGTGACTTTAACCAGGATGGCAACAATGCAGTGGGCAAGAGGGATTCCCAATAGCAAATTACTGAATAGCATGCAGAGGCATTCAAGACATTCAGGGGCCTCAGAGGAGAGGAGAGGAAAGTTAAATGGGGCGATCGTTGATGATAATGGAGAGAGAGAATGTTACATTCACTCTCCTAATTCTTCTGCCGGGGTCCAGAGGGCAATGGCCAGGGGGACCACTCCCCACCATGTCCTTTCAGGTCAGCAGTGGATAAGAGATTAAAAAGTTACCTGTCCACCTTTTCTTTTATCCCATCCAGCGACAATGATCCCAGCCATCAGCTCTTCTCGGTATTTGTAGCACATGTCTTTAAACAAATTACCAGCTGTCTGTACCAGTGGAAGTTCATCAAGCTCAATGCTATAAAGAAAGTGACAGAGAATAACAGCACATCATCAGATGCCATACACGCTATAAGAATGGGCCAGGTTCAACAGTGCTCAAAACATTTAGTGAATTTATCTTTTTCCCTTGGGTGTTTTTGCCAGAGGTTGAGTTTAAAGTTGTTTTTTCTGTGTCTGCACTTTCACTAGCATAAAGCTTTTGCTGCCTGAATATCGAAATCAGTAGATTCTGCTAATCGACAGCATCTCTACAATACACACAGAATAAGTATTCTTGTTACACACAGGTAACATTGCCTTAAGGGCCCTGTAAATTTCTGGTACAATTGGGAAAAATCAGACAGGAATACCTTCTTAGCAAGACACTGTCTTTCCTATCGACTTATCACACACAGGTCAGACTGCAAGCCGACGGGGGGAGTTGGGGGGCAGACCCGGGGGTGGAGGAGAGCGGGGGCATGAGGAGGATCGGGCGGGTGGGAGGTGAGGGGGGGCGCGGATGCCTGGGGATGGGGGGGGTGGGGGGAAGAGACCCTGGAGGTGGGAGGGAGGGGTACAGAGGTCCGGAGGAGGGAGGGGAGGCAAAGGTATAGTTGTGGGTAAGAGAGTAATGTAATATAGTTCATCTTTTCTTGTTAAATAAATGTTTTTTTTTGTTAAAGATCATTAGCTGACTCCTGTGACTCTGCTCAGTAATCCCTCTCCACGTATCTAAACAAAAAAATAAAAGTTAGGATCTAACAAGCTGGATTTCACCCTGGGATCAGGCTTGCCAGCAGCAACATCAGCTGGGATCGTAACAACTGTACTCAGATTTCCACAAGGCATTTGGTAAGATGCCACATCGAAGGCTATTGCAGAAAATAAAAGTTCATGGTGTGGGGGATGGGGGAACATATTGGTACGGATAGAAGATTGGCTAGCTAACAGGAAACAGTGGGTCTTTTTCTGGTTGGCAGGATGTAATGAGTGTTGTGCCACAGGGATCAACTTTTTACAATTTATGTAAATGACTTAGATGAATGTTTGCTAAATTTGCTGATGATACAAAGATAAGTAAGAAAGTAAGTTGCGAAGAGGACATAAAGAGGCTACAAGGGGACACATAGGTTAAATGAGCGGGCAAATGGAGTATAATGTGGGCAAATGTGAAATTGTCCATTTTGGCAGGAAGAATAAAAAAGCTTATTATCTAAATGGTGATAAATTACAGAGGTCTGAGATTCAGAGGCATCTGGGTGTCCTACCCCAACTATCAACATCCTTAGGGTTACCATTGACCAGAAACTGAACTAGACCAGCCACATAAATACTGTGGCTACAAGAGCAGGTCAGAGGCTGGGAATTCTGGAGAGTAACTCACCTCCTGACTCACCAAAACTTTTCCATGCACAGGTCAGGAGTGTGATGGAATACTCCCCACTTGCCTGGATGAGTGCAGCTCCAACAACGCTCAAGAAGTTCAACACCAGGGCAAAGCTGCCGCTTGACTGGTACCACATCCACCACCTTCATTCCTTGTACCACTAACATTCAGATGCACTGCAGCAACTCAACAAGACTCTTTTGACAGCACCTTCCAAACCCACTGTCACCACCACCTAGAAGAACATAACTCGCTAAGCCCCAACCACAGAATTGCATCCCACTCACTAACATCACAACCCACAGCAAGCCCTTAATGCAGCCAGTAAAAGCATCGCTGCATGTCAAAATAAATGTTCTATCCTTATGACAGCAAGATATCGACTGTTAGTCCTATAGTCTCAATCTACAGCCTCATCTCCAATTAGAAACCTGTATTCATAAAGTTTCTTTCACTCATAAACCTACCCTACATTAAATCATGGTTCCAATCTATTACAAACAAAGTCCACACAGGACTAACCTGTGGAAGCCCAGCTGATAGGTCACTGCGTCTGCGATTGCTTGTGTATCTGCTGCAGATCCTGAGCGACAACAGAAAATCAGGTCATGAATCGGAGTCAGTTTATCTGTTACCCTATTTGCGATGTATGACCTGAAAAAGAAAAGTTATAGCACATCACAAGAGACTAGAACTGATAACTGAATTTTACTTATGACTCTTTTTCTGCTCTGAAGAGTCATAAGGACTTGAAAAGTTAACTATATATTTATTCCTCAGATGCTGTTAGACATGATGAGACTTTCCAGCATTTTCTTTTTTTGTTTCCTTCCTGCTTCTGCGGTATTTTGCTTTTAGCTAAATTTTACTGACAATGTTACCATTCTGCGATTGGCTGTTTTCACACAGGCACACGTACTGTCTGTAAAAATCAACACCTGCAGTGAAGGGAGAACAAAGGGGAAAGAATGTTCTTCCATTTACATAATACCTATTGGTTTGATCACATTACCTTTGCCGCTGTTTCAATTTTCATTTGGTCTTTTTTTTCCCTCCAATTTTCTGGATCATGTTACTGCTCCTTCTGATAAGTTGCTCATCTGTAATAGTTCTACAGAGTGCCTGAACACTGCTATTATCCATTCCTTACAGGTGCTGCTTGAAAGGTCATTGAAGGTGGCAGGGCAGGTGGAGAGAGCAGTTAATAAAGCATACAGTATCCTGGGCTTTATTAATAAGGGCATAGGGCACAAGAGCAGGGAGGTTATGCTGAATTTATATGAGACCCTCATTAGACCTCAGCTGGAGTATAGTGTACAGTTGTGTATAGGAAGGATGTGAACATATTGGTGAGAGTGCAGAAGAAGTTTACAACAATGGTTCCAGAAATGAGAATAGCTATGAGGATAGATTGGGACTGTTGTCCTTGGAGAGAAGGCGGCTAAGAGGAGATTTGATAGCGATGTTCAAAATCATGAGGGGGCTGGACAGAGTAGAGAGGGAGAAGCTGCTCAAGAACGAGAGGGCACAGATTTAAAGTGATTTGCAAAAGAAGAAAATGTGATGTGAGAAAAACTTTTTCACACAACGAGTGGTTTGGGTCTGGAATGCATTGCCTGGAAGTGTGGTGGGGGCAGGTTCAATCGAGGCATTCAAGAGGGCATTAGATGATTATATGAATAGAAATAATGTGGTACGGCAATGGCACTAGGTCATAATGCTCATTTAGAGAGCCGGTGCAGATATGATGGGCCAAATGGCCTCCTTCTGTGCCTTAAAATTCTGTGACTGTGAAAAAGGCTGAGTGTTGCCAACATTTTCTGCATGATCGATCCTGTTTATCTGTGGATAGCACTGGGTTTGCATAGGCCAAGGGATTTCTGGGAACTGTCAAAAAATCAAGAGGTCTTGTACAGGAGAGCTGCCCTCCCAGAAAGTGATGTTTGTCACATACTGAACTACAAGTCTGGCAATATTCAGCAGCAACAGCGTTAAAAATTTTCCCAATGGTGCACCAACAATCTAAATTCAAAATATTATATTTTGCTGAAACAAATCTCTCATTCTAAATTAAGTTTAGAGTTGTGCAATTCAGGACTGAGATGTCACCAATATACTAGGTTGTTTGGTGTCAACTTCACCAACTGGCTTGGATCCTGTTAACACTCAAGAGGCTTGCATAATCTGAGACAGTTAGCAACTAGAATTGGTGAGGGACAAATATCAGCCATGGAACAGATAAAAAATTCTGTTAGTAGAACAGTGCTAAAGGATCCTTCATGACCACCGCAGAGGGCAGATGAGCCTCAATTTAATGTCTCATTCAAAAGACAGCACCTCCTGCAATGCAGCACTCCCTCAATTTAAACTGAAATGTTAGCTCAGGTCACTGGAATAGAGTTTGAACCCATAACTCTGAAACAAGAGAGGAATGTAGAAAGTGCCAAGTGAATGGCAAGAGCTTACACCAAGAGGGATTTAATACCTTTGCTGCATAGAAAGTCATTTCCTAATCTTTTAGTCAGAGATTAAAATGGACACAAAGACATGGGGAAAAATTAATTAAATTGAAGGCAGGTTATGAGATGGAAGGAAAGAAGCAAAGGAAGGAAGAAATTTAACTCAGCTGAGCTTTGGTCAACATTAAAGAATTTCAGTAGCAGTTTGTCTTTTGCTAAGAACAGTCATTCTCATTTTTCAGTACACTTGATCAGGGAGGGTGATATCTCCAGGACAGTACACCTTTCAGCAACCTTTCAGTTTCCATCTGCATATGATGGACGTGCAGCAAATCCATTAGGGATGGGATATCTTCATATCATGCATTTTTGCTGATGGCATTTTAAAATGTCTTTCCTGTGATATGGGCATTGCTGGCTAGGCCAGCATTTGTTACCCATCCCAAATTGTCCTTCATAAGGTGTTGGTGAGTCATCGTGAAACGTGGTGCAGGTATGCCCACAGAGCTGTTAGGAAGGGAGATCTAGGATTTTGACCCAGCGACAGCAAAGGAACGACCAAAGGGGCCAACCCATGAGAGCCAGGTTCTGCTACAAGTGCTGCATATAAACTGTTTATCAGGTGTCTTTGTGGATTGTCATTTTCAATGATTACACCTGTTGCCAAGCTGCTCTAGGCACCGATCATCAAGGTGGTGCATGCCCGCCCTGATGTTAGCTAGCATCTGGCAGGTGTGAAAATCGCTGTTTAGGGCTTTCATGTAACACTTGATGCTTGTAGCAATGGAGAACAAGTTACTGGCATGGGAGAGACAATCCATTTGCAGCTGAGTTCCATGTGAGTGACTAGCATAGCATTATCAGTGAAGAGAAATTAAGATGAATCTTCAACTTCTTAAAGTCACAAGTCCCACTGCAGAGACTTGAGCGCAAAATTTAGGTAGTACTGAGGGAGCATTACAATGTTGAAAGTGCCAACTTTCAAATGAGTTAATCGGAGCCCCTGTCTGCCCTCTAAGGTGGGCACAGAAGATCCTATGACACCATTGTGAAGAGGAGCTGGGTAGGTCTCTTTCAAATCCTGGACAATGTTTAACTTTCAGTGTACACAAATTAAATTAACCATCAAAAGATACAGTATGCAACTCTAGTTATTAGAATCAACGTAGAGTAATGCATATATAATTTCAGACTCCCTGCAGCACTTTCATTCTTTCGATAGTCAGTTGTCTAAACTTTAACAGCCTTACCCTGTGGTAGTTCTAGAATCAGCACCGATAACAACTCCACCGTCAAACTCCACAGCCATAATGGTTGTCTGTTTTAAAAGAAACAAATTTTACCTAGGAATGTACACAAATTCATCCACAACAGGAGAGAGACTAAATATCTGAGAATTAGAAGGCAGAGGAAAACAATCTTATACTGAGTGCTCAATTTATAGACATACACTGCCACTTAACCTTTGATTAGAATTATACCTTCCAGAGACAGAAACCTAGGGCTGTATTGGTGAAAATGGATAGTAGGGAACAGGGTCTCAACAGTAGCAGAGAGCCCCAGTGGCAATGTAAAAGTTCAATAACAATCTTAACAGAAATCAAATGTAATGCTACACTCAGTAAACAGGATTTAAAGCTTTTTTCTAAGACCAAATCTTTTCTCACTTTTTTCTGGCTCTTACACCCTGACACCAATGGCAAACGCTAGACAAAGTCTAAATGCTAATCTTAACCTACTGTCCACCACAGATGCGCCACCCCCCCCCCCCCCGGCAACTGGTACAAACACTTTCAAGTTCCCAGCCATGCCTCACATTAGCCTGACCAAAATTATATCACTGTTCCTTCGCTGTCAGTGGGTCAAAATCCTGGAACTCTCTCCCTAACAGCAATGTGGGTATAACTACACCTCATGGACTGCATTGATTCAAAAGGCAGCTCACCACCCCCTCTAAAAGGCAATTCCGACAGGAAACAAACTTTGATCTTTTCACAATGCTCACATCCCATGAATGAATAAAATAAAGGATGCTGCTTAAAACATATCTCTTTGGCCAGGTTTTTGGTCATCCTTTGGCCAGCTCTGAAGAGTCATAGGGTCACAAACCTTAACTCTGCTTCTCTCTCCACAGATGCTGCTGGACCTGCTGAGTTTTTCCAGCATTTTCTGTTTTTATTTCAGATTTCCAGCATCTGCAGTATTTTGCTTTTATTTTGGTCCCCTACCCTATTATCACAGAATGCTTACAGCACAACAGGCTGCTTGATCTGCAGTGTCCAAGTTCATGTTGATTCTCTGAAGGAGCAGTTCACCTCACCCCAATCACTTGCCCTTTCCCCCTGTAGCTCTACAATTTTTTTCCTCTCCAGGTAATTATACAATTATCTTTTGAAAGCTAGGATTGACCCTGCCTCCACCACACTATCCAGAAGTGTATTCCAGATCCTAACCACTTGCTGCGTAAAATGTTTTTCCCTCATGTATCATCCAACTGCTACCTGGGATAGGCGTGGTTATCTTAAGAGGAAAGGTTGAACAAGCTGACCCTCTATCTGCTGGAGTTTAAAAATTTGAGAGGAGATCTTACTGAAACATACAAGATCCTGAGGGGACTTGACAAGGTGGATGCAGAAAGGATGTTTGTCCGTATGGGAGAGACTAGAACTAGAGACACAGTTAAAAAATAAGGGGTCTCCCATTGAAGACAGAAATGAGAAGGAAGTTGTTCTCTCAAAGGGCCATGAATGTTTGGAACTCTCTTCCCTGGAGAGTGGTGGAAGCAGGGTCATTAAATATTTTTAAGGCTGAAGTAGACAGATTCTTGACTAACAAGTGAGTCAAAGGTTATCAGAGGTAGGTGGAATGTGGAGTCCAGGCCTCAATCAGATCAGCCAAGATTTTGTTGAATGGCAGAACAGGCTCAACGGGCCAAATGGCTTACTCCTGCTCCTACTGCGCATGTTCATGTTGCTTCTTTTGCCAACTACATTAAAGCGGTGCTCTCTGGTTCTCAATCCTTCTGCCAATGGGAACAGTTTCTTTCTACCTACTCTGTCCAGAGCCCTCATGAAGGGCAATGGGGAAATGGCACTAGAGGGATTGCTCATTCAGACACGACGGGCCGAATGGCCTCATTCTGTGCTGTAACAATTCAATGATTCTGTGAATAATTATCAACCTCACATCAATGGATAATTCCCCCCCCCCCCACCCCCAACACCCCCACCCCCCCCCCACACACCCCCACCCCCACCCACCAAAGCAGCAGCAGCAGCGGCGCATTAGCCCAGGTCCCAAATCTGCTGCATCACCCGGGGGGTCCCGGAGTCGCTCCAGCCGCCCCCATCACCGGGCCTGGGGTTAATACTTACTCCCGTGCTGACTTCCTGGCTCATCCACTCAGGATATAAGTTGGAGTTACACTGAGCTGCGGCTGGGCTAAAGTCCCGTCTCCCAAACTGCGGCATCACCGACAACAAAGTCGCCATCTTAGCTGCACACAAACAGAATGCCGGGAACGTGGAGGAGCACTGAGTGCCGCGGTGCTCGGCGGGAATTCGGAGGAGCGGGTGCCGCGGTGCTCGGCGGGAAGGCGGAGGAGCGGGTGCCGCGGTGCTCGGCGGGAATGCGGAGGAGCGGGTGCCGCGGTGCTCGGCGGGAAGGCGGAGGAGCGGGTGCCCCGGTGCTCGGCGGGAAGGCGGAGGAGTGATTCTTTCAGCAGGAGAGTGTCTGGATGGTGGGGATTTGCTGCCAGAATTGTGTGTTTAACAGTAAAACCTCCCAAAGTGTTTCGCGGGAGTAATTACCAAACAAACAATCGGACACTCAGCCCCCGAGGGCTCCGGATAGAGTTAGTTGGGGGAAAACTGCTGCCATTGAGACCTGGAGATTTCAGCTCAAAGCCAAATCCTGTGGATGCTGGGAAAGCCGGGTCAGGCCCGGTCAGGTCAGGTCAGGCAGGCCCGGTCAGGTCAGGTCAGGCAGGCCCGGTCAGGTCAGGTCAGGCAGGCCCGGTCAGGTCAGGCCAGGTCAGGCAGGCCCGGTCAGGTCAGGTCAGGCAGGTCAGGCCCGGTCAGGTCAGGCCAGGTCAGGCAGGCCCGGTCAGGTCAGGTCAGGCAGGCCCGGTCAGGTCAGGCCAGGTCAGGTCAGGCCAGGTCAGGTCAGGTCAGGCAGGTCAGGCCCGGTCAGGTCAGGCCAGGCAGGCCCGGTCAGGTCAGGTCAGGCCAGGCAGGCCCGGTCAGGTCAGGCAGGCCCGGCAGGGCAGGTCAGGCAGGGCAGGTCAGGGCAGGTCAGGTCAGGTCAGGCAGGTCAGGTCAGGTCAGGTCAGGTCAGGTCAGGCAGGTCAGGCCCGGTCAGGTCAGGTCAGGCAGGTCAGGCCCGGTCAGGTCAGGTCAGGCAGGCCCGGCAGGTCAGGTCAGGTCAGGCAGGCCCGGTCAGGTCAGGTCAGGCAGGCCCGGTCAGGTCAGGCCAGGCAGGCCAGGTCAGGTCAGGTCAGGCCAGGCAGGCCCGGTCAGGTCAGGTCAGGCAGGCCCGGTCAGGTCAGGCCAGGCAGGCCCGGTCAGGTCAGGCCAGGCAGGCCCGGTCAGGTCAGGCCAGGCAGGCCCGGCAGGTCAGGTCAGGTCAGGCAGGCCCGGTCAGGTCAGGCAGGCCCGGTCAGGTCAGGCAGGCCCGGTCAGGTCAGGTCAGGCAGGGCAGGTCAGGTCAGGTCAGGCAGGCCCGGTCAGGTCAGGCAGGCCCGGTCAGGTCAGGCAGGCCCGGTCAGGTCAGGCCAGGCAGGCCCGGTCAGGTCAGGCAGGCCCGGTCAGGTCAGGCAGGCCCGGTCAGGTCAGGCAGGCCCGGTCAGGTCAGGTCAGGCAGGGCAGGTCAGGTCAGGTCAGGCAGGCCCGGTCAGGTCAGGCCAGGCAGGCCCGGTCAGGTCAGGCAGGCCCGGTCAGGTCAGGCAGGCCCGGTCAGGTCAGGTCAGGCAGGGCAGGTCAGGTCAGGTCAGGCAGGCCCGGCAGGGCAGGTCAGGCAGGGCAGGTCCGGCAGGGCAGGTCAGGGCAGGTCAGGTCAGGTCAGGCAGGTCAGGTCAGGTCAGGGCAGGTCAGGTCAGGCAGGCCCGGTCAGGTCAGGCAGGGCAGGCAGGTCAGGTCAGGCAGGCCCGGTCAGGCAGGCCCGGTCAGGTCAGGCCAGGCAGGCCCGGTCAGGTCAGGCAGGCCCGGTCAGGTCAGGTCAGGTCAGGTCAGGCAGGCCTGGTCAGGTCAGGTCAGGTCAGGTCAGGTCAGGCAGGCCCGGTCAGGTCAGGCAGGCCCGGTCAGGTCAGGCAGGCCCGGTCAGGTCAGGCAGGCCCGGTCAGGTCAGGCAGGCCCGGTCAGGTCAGGCCAGGCAGGCCCGGTCAGGTCAGGCAGGCCCGGTCAGGTCAGGTCAGGTCAGGTCAGGCAGGCCTGGTCAGGTCAGGTCAGGTCAGGTCAGGTCAGGCAGGCCCGGTCAGGTCAGGCAGGCCCGGTCAGGTCAGGCAGGCCCGGCAGGTCAGGTCAGGCAGGCCCGGTCAGGTCAGGCCAGGCAGGTCAGGTCCGGCAGGGCAGGTCAGGGCAGGTCAGGTCAGGTCAGGCAGGTCAGGTCAGGTCAGGCAGGTCAGGTCAGGCAGGCCCGGTCAGGTCAGGCAGGCCCGGTCAGGTCAGGCAGGCCCGGTCAGGTCCGGCAGGTCAGGTCAGGCAGGCCCGGTCAGGTCAGGTCCGGCAGGTCAGGTCAGGCAGGCCCGGTCAGGTCAGGTCCGGCAGGGCAGGTCAGGGCAGGTCAGGTCAGGCAGGCCCGGTCAGGTCAGGTCCGGCAGGGCAGGTCAGGTCAGGCAGGGCAGGCAGGTCAGGTCAGGCAGATCAGGTCCGGCAGGGCAGGTCAGGGCAGGTCAGGTCAGGCAGGCCCGGCAGGGCAGGCAGGTCAGGTCAGGTCAGGTCAGGCAGGGCAGGCAGGTCAGGTCAGGCAGGTCAGGTCCGGCAGGGCAGGTCAGGGCAGGTCAGGTCAGGCAGGCCCGGCAGGGCAGGCAGGTCAGGTCAGGCAGGCCCGGCAGGTCAGGCAGGCCCGGTCAGGTCAGGTCAGGCAGGGCAGGCAGGTCAGGTCAGGCAGGGCAGGGCAGGCAGGTCAGGTCAGGCAGGCCCGGCAGGGCAGGCAGGTCAGGTCAGGCAGGTCAGGTCAGGCAGGGCAGGTCCGGCAGGGCAGGTCAGGTCAGGCAGGTCAGGTCAGGCAGGCCCGGCAGGGCAGGCAGGGCAGGCAGGTCAGGTCAGGCAGGGCAGGTCAGGTCAGGCAGGCCCGGCAGGTCAGGTCAAGGCAGGTCAGGGCAGGGCAGGTCAGGTCAGGCAGGGCAGGTCGGGCAGGTCCGGCAGGGCAGGGCAGGTCCGTCAGGGCAGGTCCGGCAGGGCAGTTCCGGCAGGGCAGGTCCGGTGGGTCCGGCAGCCTCTGTGGAGACACAAACATTTCACGTTTCAAGTCCAGGCCCGAACTGGAAAAAGAGTAGAAACGTGATGGGTTTTTGCTGCAGCTTCTCCCTCGCTGCTTTTCTCAGGAGGGAGGGGGGGGGAAGGTGGTCAGGGGGAGGGGGAGGCGGGGGAAGGTGGTCAGGGGGAGGGTGGGGGGGAAGGTGGTCAGGGGGAGGGGGAGGCGGGGGAAGGTGGTCAGGGGGTGGGAGGTGGTCAGGGGGTTGGGGGGGGAGGGGGTGGGGGGTAGCAGCGATTTACATAAACCAAAATGTCACAGAAGGTAAAGGGAGGTAATGATTGGGACCAAAGCTTTTTGACTTTATTCTGAGTCGGTGGTAATAGTGGGAAAAGGGTCAGCACCGTCTGAAAACAGAAATATAAGAACAAGACAGAGACTGACACATGGGCGGGGGGGAGGGGGAAATATTCCACATGGAGGAGACAGTTCATGGTCTGAAGTTGTTGAACTCACTGTTGAATCCGGAAGGCTGTAAAGTGTCTAACTGGAAGATGAGGTGCTGTTCCTCCAGTTTGGGTTGGGGAGTCAGGAGGTGAGTTACTAACCTCAGAATTCTCAACCACTGATGTGCCCTTGTAGCCACAGTATTTATATGGCTGGTCCACTTGAGTTTCTGGTTAATGATAACCCCCAGAATGCCAGTGGTGAATGTAAGGAAACCTGAAGGGGAGATGAGAACATATTATCTTGTTGGAGATGGTCATTCCCTGGCACTTGTGTGGCGTGAAGGTTAATTGCCACTTCTCAGCCCAAGCTTGAATATTGTCCAGGTCTTGTGTGCGGGTGTGGACTGCTTCAATATCTGAGGAGTTATGAATGCTGCTGAATATTGTGCAATCATCAGTGAACATCCTCACTTCTGATCCTTATGCCGGAGGGAAGGTTGTTGATGAAGCTGCTGAATATGCAATGGGCCTAAGATTCTACCCCAAGGAATTTTTGCACAGTTGTCCTGAGGCTGAGATGATTGGCCTCCAACAACTGCAGCTATCTTCCTTTGTGCTAGATGTGACAACAATCAATAGAGAGTTTCCCCAATCCCCATCTTTTGGTTATCTCCACCTATCACCGGCCCTTTACCTAGCTCTTCTTGTCCCAACACCCCCTCCCTTAAACCAGCTTATATTTCACCCCTTTCCTATTTTTAACTTAGTTCTGTTGAAGGGTCATGAGGACTCGAAATGTCAACTGTGCTGTTCTCCACCGATGCTGCCAGACCTGCTGACTTTTCCCACATATTTCTGTTTTTGTTTTAACCTCATTTACTTTAATTTTGCTAGGGTTCCTTGATGCCACACTCAGGTAACATGCTGCCTTTTTGTTGGGACAATCACTGTCACCTCACCTCTGGAATTCAGCTTTTTCATCCATCTTCGGACCAAGGTTGAAGTGCAGTCTGGAGGGGAGTAGCCCTGGCAGAACCCAAACTGTGAACAAGTTATTGCTAAGTAGGTGCCACTTTATTGCACTGTCAATTACACTTTCCATTGCTTTATTTTTATTCTTACATAACTTTTCTATACTGATTTGGTACAACTGAGTGGCCAGCTGATTTCCAAGAACAGTGCTGTGCGATGTCCAGATCCAGCAGCCTTATCATGTGTATATATGTATAGCAATGGTGTCTGAGCAATGGAAAACTGTGCTTCAGTAAGTGGTAAATAAAATGATCTTGTTTCAGAAAAATCACTGAAACCAGTTGGGTTTCTTCACTATACTGGTCATATAATTATACTGAGACCTCTCAGTCCCGGGTAACTCACTCATTTGCTCTAGGAATGTGTGTTCCACGGCTCACTGTCTCTGGTTGTTGAAAATTTTTCATCAGTTGATTCATTGTATAAAACGCAACCGTTGCTATTGAAGTTTAACATTTTCTATTGCTCCTTTAAAGCAGCCTCAGTGAGTCCCTTTGATCTTCAGTGATTTCCTCTTTCGATGCCACAATGCATTTATCCAATTTGATAAAACACTCTGGGTTTAGGGTAATTCAAGCATATTATACTGTTCATACGTATGTTGTGTAATATTATAAACTCTTTCAATCACGCTCACACTATTCCTCAGTTTGTCTTTAGTCTCCTTGCTGTCTTCCATACACAATATGTGAAGGAAATCAGTCCGTTGTGGAAGGGCATGGAATGCAATCCTAGCAGCTTTTTGTACAAACCAACTGTGGTACTTGCCAAGGGACTGGTCGTAGGCCTCAGCACAAATAGTAGACATTGAGTCATTCTCAGAGCTGATCCTCAACTGATTGAGAAAGAGCTGTAGCCACCGTAATGCTCGGTGGAGACGCAGTAAAGTGCGGCAGCCTGAGTCCAGGTGGTCACTGGAAACTTCATTGAAGTTAACCACATTATTTGCCAATTCGTAATGAATCATGGACTGCATTGAGGTGTATTCTCTTCCATGCACTCCTTGCTGAAGCTGGATGATTACCCTCATTTTACTGGTGACCTCATGGGATATAAAACCAAATATGGTGCCAAGTGCATTGATAAATCTGAAAAAAAAGGTCCAAGATGTGTTACAAGAAAATAGACTTGACCATCTTCCCACGATACCCTGGAGCTATGTTCATGCTAGAAGGATTAGGCCACTGCACATCCTCAATATAATGCTGGAAGTAGGATATCAGGTATCTAGAATTTCTTGCTAATGACGTCCCACATACAATTCTCTTACCTGGGAATCAACTACTCTATTTTTAATTGTTACATTTCCCATCTAATGTCCCCATCAAACACTCCCAGGAAAGGTACAGCATGGGGTCAGATACAGAGTAAAGCTCCCTCCACACTGTCCCCATCAAACACTCCCAGGACAGATACAGCACAGGGTCAGATACAGAGTAAAGCTCCCTCTACACTGTCCCCATCAAACACTCCCAGGACAGGTCCAGCACGGGGTTAGATACAGAGTAACGTTCCCTCTACACTGTTCCCATCAAACACTCCCAGGGCAGGTATAGCATTTTACCCAGTGGTGGCAAATGTGCAATACTTTTACTGTGGATCTGCTGGATCAGTCATTTCTTTTGTTAATTTGTATTTCAACATAACAGATGAAGATTTGCCTTTTTTGATGTTCTCTAAGAAAGATATAAATATGTATTTTTAGGTAGTCTTCACAAACACATCTATATAATCAATATAAACGCTCCTTCATATGAGTTAAGGCTACTTTAAGATCATTTCATATAGAATTATTACAGCCAACAGTAAAAGATTATTGGCCCCCACTATCTCACCTCCCCACCCCTCCAACATGTTCTCATTGACAACAATCAGGCCAAGTGGGTGGACTTAATTACCCAACATTGGTCAATGAGCTAAGTGAGTTGGATTGGACTAGGGAACTCATAGGAGATGGCTGTAATGGGCCAACCTCCTGTTTTTGTGCAGAAATAGTTAGGTATTTCTTGGTGTCTGGTGATTCTACAATAACTTTGTAAGTTGGGTGTCATGTCACTCTTGTGCCAGCAGAGGGCAACATTGAATTCCATAACCAGCCAATGAAGGGGAGAGATGGTGTTAAACGTTCCTAAAGGTGGAACCTGATCCTTAAAGGGGCCGAATTTAGAGAAGAGCAAAGCCGTTTTTATTTAGTCCCTGCCTAACCCTTCATGCCCTATCTACTGATTCAATCCCTCTCCCTGTCTGGACCAGATTGCTCTCAACCTTTGATATCAATATTTGACCCTGAGTTGAGTTTCCAATCTCGGACCCTATCCATCATGGAAACAACCTACTGTCATCTCCATAACAATCCCTGTCTCCAGTCCTGCCTCAGCTCATCTCCGTAAACCATCATCCATGCTTCTGTTATCTCTAGGCTCAGCTACTCCGATGCCCTCCTATTTTCTACCCTCAATAAACTTCAGCTCAGCTGCACCAGCCCATTCGCCCACAATCCCTTGTGTTCCCTGACCCACATTCCTTCCTGGTCTGGCACAGCTACAAATTCAAAATTCTCATCCTCCAGTTCAAATCTCTCCATGGCCTCACTCCTCCCCAACTCTGAAACCCCCTTCAGCCCTATAAGCATCTGAGAATTTCTCCACTCTAACCTCTTAGAGGCTTCATCCCCACTCTTTTTCCCATCATTATTTGCTACACCTTTAACCGTCTAGGCCCCAAACTCTGGAATTCTCTTGATAAACCTCTCTTGAAAGTCTATCAAAATCTACCATTTTGACCAAGATGTTGGTTTCCTGTCATACTCTTTGGCTCTGTCAATTTTTAGCATATTGCACTGCAGTGAAGCACCTTGGGTCGTTTTTCCTACATTAAATGTGTTGGCAATTTTTCCATTTCCATAATGAAACCCAGCTACATTACTATTCCTGTCCTGCTGAAATCCCAGATCATACCTTATCATTTGACAATTGACTTTTCTAAAGATCTCCTTGTTCGTGTCTCTGCCTCAGCCCTCTGCAGGTCACAGTTAATCAAGAACCCAGTAGCTCAGCTCCTCACGTCGGCAAGATCTCATGTTTCCTCCAAGCTCCTCTAGCTCCCCATGGCCCTGCATGCTAACTTCAGACTATTTGTCCTTTGCCTTACCCATATTACTTCAGTCATTTTCCCCGGCTTACATCCCAGAGATATTCTTCACTTCTCTAACGCCAGGAGTCTTGTCTCATGTTCCCTCTGTACCACAATAATCTGCTGCTCTCTGGATTTTCCTGTCCATTACCTTGCCATCTCCATCTCTGTTGTCAAATGAAGATGATTTCATTATTATTTTGTTTGCTTACTTTTGGAGTTCTGTCCATCCTTCAAGGTAGCTTTTAAGCAAAATATCTTCATTCTTTGTCACGCAAGCCTGGAAAGCTGCTTGAACATGTTTGAGCTGGAAATTGCTGCTGTCACACTTTCCTCTGTGATTTTTATCCACAGAATTCACTGAATCTGAAGCATCCATGTTCTACTTCCAGTCATCAAAGGACACAAGAACAAGAAATAGCTATTAAAATGGAGTTAGTTATCCTTAATACCTACCACTCATACCTACTACTGCTTCCTTTTTCTGTATGTCTTTGGTGTATGAGTTGGGGACAGCCTGCTGCACCCCACTCAATGTTATAGATATGTTCACAATAACGTGATTCATACTGTCTGCATACCCAGGTCACTTAGTTATGTACCTTATAATGTAAATGCAAAAATAAATCACTAGATTTTATATAGCTCCCTTCATGATGCTAAGACATCCTAAAGTGTTTCACAGTCACTCTTGAAGTGTAATTTTTTTGTAATTTGGGGAACCATAGCAACTGATCTGTGTACAGCAACTTCCCACAAAGTGCAACAAGGTAAATTTCTGAATTTAGTAGTGTTGATTGAAATATGGCCAGGATAATGTGAGAATTCCTCTGCTCTTTGGAAAGTGCCCTTGGATCTTGTATCAGTGAGAGGGCAGAAAGGTTTGATTTAATGTCTCATTAAAAATGTAGGCAGGATGCATCAAGTGGTTTCTCTAGGGAGACCTCAGGTTATCGTCATATGTTAATAACTTATATGAAAGGATAGAATAAAAATATACAAACAGGAATTGGGAGCAGGAGTAGATTACTCGAGCCTGCTCTGCCATTCGATAAGATCATGGCTGATCTGATAGTCACATCCCACCTACCCCTGATAATCTTTCACTTCCTTGTTTAACAAGAATCTATCTAGCTCTGCCTTAAAAAACATTCAAAGACTCTGCTTCCACTGCCTTTTGAGGAAGGGAGTTCCAAAGACTCACTACCCTCTGAGAGAAAAGATTTCTCCTCATCCCTGTCTTAAATAGCGACCCCTTATTTTTAGAGAGTGACCCCTAGTTCTAGACTCTCCCACAAGAGGGAACATCCTCTCCACATCCACCTTATCTTAAAGGTTTCAATCAAGTCACCTCTTTCTCTTCTAAATTGCAGTGGATACAAACTTAGCCAGTCCAACCTTTCCTCACAAGACAACTTGCCCATTTTTGGTATTAGTCTAATAAACCTTTACTGAACTGCTTTCAACACACTTACATCATTCCTTAAATAAGGAGACCAATACTGTACACAGTACTCCAGATGTGGTCCCATCTGTATCTTGTACAAGTGAAGCATAACCTCCCTACTTTTATATTCAATTCCTGTTGCAAAAATGATAATATTAGCTTTCCTAATTACTTGCTGTACCTGCATACTACCATTTTATGAATCATGCATTAGGACACCCAGATCCCTGGTATCTTCGAGCACGCAGTCTCTCACCATTTAGATAATAGTCTTTTCTATTCTTCCCACTAAAATGAACAGTTTCCCATTATTCTGTTATTCTTTTCCCTTTATAGGCGCTAACTTTTGTACTTATAAACATTTGCGTTTTTGGTTCACATCCTCAAAACTTATTTCCATACATGTTTATGATCATTCCCTCAATCTATTAAAATTGAACTGCTCTAAGTTACTTACACCTTCTTTTACCTTTCCCACATTATACTTCATTTGCCAGTTATTTGCCCACTCACTTAACCTATCTATATTCCTTTGTAACCTAATATCCTCTTCATAACTTACTTTCCTACCTATCTTTGTGTTACCAGCAAGTTTAGCAACCATACCTTCTGTCCCTTCATCCAATTCCTTTACTTAAATTGTAAAACGTTGAAGTCCCAGCACTGATCCCTGTGGCACACCACTAATTACATCCCACCAACCAGAAAAAGACCCATGTATGCCAACCCTCTGCTTCCTGTTAGCCAAGCAATCTTCGATCCATGCCAATATAATACCCCTCTATGATGAGATTTCATTTTCCAAATAACCTTTGATGTGGCACTTTATCAAATGCCTTCTGGAAATCTAAGTACAGAACATCCACCAGTTCCCCTTTCTCCACAGCACATGTGACTCCTTCAGAGAATTCCAATAAATTATTTAAACGTAATTTCCCTTTCACAAAATCATGTTGACTTTGCCTGATTAATTGGATTTTTCCAAGTGTCTGGTCGTAACATCTTTAACATCTTCCCTATGACAGATGTTAAGCTAACTGACCTGTAGTTTCCTGCCTTCATTCTCCTTCCCCTTTTAATCAAAGGAGTTATATTTGCTATTTTCCAATCTAATGGAACCTTCCCTGGATCTAGTGAATTTTGTAAAATTAAAACCAACATGACAATTAGCTCATTAACCACTTATTTTAATACTCTAGGATGAAGTCCATCCAGACTTGGGGATTTGTCAGCCCGCAGCTCCAACGATTTGCTAAGTACCACTTTCCTGGTGATTGTAATTTTCCTGAATTCCTCCCTCCGTTCTAATTCCTGATTTACAGCTGTTTCTGGGATGTTACTTGTACCCTCTATAGTGTAAACCAATGCAAAATACTGCTTCAGTTTATCTGCTGTCTCCTTCACTATGAGATCATTAATTAATCCTGTCTCGTTGCACAATACCAGGTCTAGTATAGCCTGCTCTCTCATTGTCTCCAGAATGTGCTGTTCTAAGAAAGTATCCTTAAAACACTATGAGCTCCTCATCTTTTCCCATCTGATTTATCAAGCCCAAATATCCAAGTTTGCTAAATTAGGAGGGACAATAACTTTTGTATATGGGAGATACAATTATGACGGGACATAGGCAGATTTAAGTGAGTGGAAAGAACTATTAAAGATGTCTTTCAAGTTGGGAAAGTGTGAGGTCTTCCACTTTGACTCTGAGAAGGATGAATCCAAATGTTTTTTTTCATGATGAGGCACTAGTTTCTGTGGGAGAAGCAATTGGATTTGGGTCTCCATGTACACGGGTATAAAAAAGTAGCCAAAAAGGCCAACTGAATATTGGCATTTGGCATAAGGGGGCTGGAATTTAAAGAAGTGCAGAAGTTGTGCTGAAGTTTTATAATTTTCAGTAAGACCACATCTGTGTACACCATTCATTTCTGGGCACCACACCTCAGCTGGGAAATGGTGGGAACACACTGCATAACTTGATATGAAAGCTAATAGAATGGTATTGTTTATTGTGAGGGGAATTGAATATTAAATAGGGAGGTTATGCTTCAGTTATACAGGGCACTGGTAAGACCACATCTGGAGGACTGTGAACAGTATTGGTCTCCTTATTTAAGGAAGGATGTAAATGCATTGGTTCAGAGAAGGTTTACTAGATTAATAGCCAGAATGGGTGGGTTGTCTTATGAGGAAAGGTTGGTCAGGCTGGGCTTGTATCCGCTGGAGTTTAGAAGAGTTTATTTTAATTTATGGGATGTGGGCATCGCTGGATAAGCCAGCATTTATAAGAGGTGGCATGATTGAAACATGTAAGAGGGGTCTTGACAGGCTGGATGTGGAGAGGATGTTTCCTCTTGTGGGAGAATCTAGAACTAGGGGTCACTGTTTAAAAATAAGGGGTCAGCCATTTAGGACAGAGATGAGGGTTGTGAGTCTTTGGAACTCCCTGCCTCAAAAGGCAGTGGAAGCAAAGTCTTTGAATGTTTTTAAGGCAGAGCTAGATAGATTCTTCATAAACAAGGGGGTGAAAGGATATCGGGGTTAGGCAGGAATGTGAGGTGGAGGTTACAATCAGGTCAGCGATGATCTTATTGCATGGTGGAGCAGGCTTGCTCTTGCTCTTAATTCGTATGTCTGTTTGTATTTGCATATTTATTGGCTTTTAAACTACAATTAATTTTAAACTAAAATAAATCTATAGACAGAATTTGACGGTCCCCCCACCAGCAGGTTTGCAGTGGTGAGGGTGGGGGGTCTGTAAAATTCCCTTTCTAGGTAAAGCAGCATTTTCAACAGTGCAGCACTTCCTCAGGACCCTACAGACAAACACATATGTCTACACTGGGGGCAGGGGTTTGACATTATCGGGGGATGGTGTTCACTGTGGGTAGTGGTCATACCTTGTTTATGTGATGCTCCTTTTCCCTGTTTTCAGTCCCTGATCCCTGAGCAATTAACTGATGAAATTGGGCTGCAGGAAACAATAAAAACCAAAAATAAGTGTTGGACATTGGTTTACAGCAGAGTCTGGATATAAATGTTATAAAGTTGGGCACTGCTTCATGTGATACGGAGCCATATATAAAACCAAATATTTCTCCTCCCATATATGTTGAAGGAGATACTCTGGAAAAAGTTTAACACCTCCCATACCTTAGCATCCACCTCTCTCAAAGGCCATGTTTGATGAGGAATTCCAACACTGGATCAGATTTGCCAGTCAGCCTTCTACAAACTATGGCAGTGAATGATTGACAACAAAGACTCTGGAAGTCAACAAAAAGAGCCCTCATGTACAGAGCAATTGTCATCACCACACTTGTATTGCAGTGAAACCTGGACTATCTTTCTGCAACTCTTAAGAGCACTAGGGCAATTCCATTAGCAATGCCTCCACTGCATCTTCCAGATTCAATGGGAGGACCATCAAACAAATGCTAATGTTCTTCTTGAAGCCAGTTCTACAGACGTTCAGACAAAACTCCTGTAAAATCAATTACCAACGGGCTGGGCTCTGTATCCAGATGGCTTGTTTCCTCAACTCTTTAATGGCCAGTGTTCCAAAAGGACAAAGAAAGTACTTCAAAGACAGTTCTCCTTGAAGTGTGGCAGCATTGACATTAGTGACTGGAAAGAGTTTATGACCAATAGTTAAAAATGGTGATAACTTGTCCATAAAGCTGCATCAAGCTTTGAGTCCAAATACCTCAATGGTGAGGCAGAAAAGGAAAGAGAAACAAATCCTGTGCTCTGGATCCCTCTACCTGGCGAGGTCAAGAATCAGTCTGTTCACTGACTGCTATCTGGGTAGGACACGCTCATTTGTTAGTCCAAGTCTTTTGCAGTTTAAAGTTTTCTTCACAATGAAAGCGGAATTGTATCCCGAGAGCATTCTTGTTGTTCAACTCCAGGGCGGAATAGCAGCCCAGCCACAGGAACTGGTCAGATCTGGTTGTAATTGCTGGGTTTGATCCCATTCTCTTGGCTGTGCTGAGATGCCCTCGAGATCCCATTGATGTAATAAACGACTGGAGTTGAGCAGAATGAAAGCGAGCAGGAAATTTCACCCGCTTCATTGTAAGAATCCGATCGTCCCCCCAGTTAGGGGAAGTTAAAAGTCCCTCGGTGTATCAAAAGGTAACAGGAATGGGACCTTTAACAATGAAGGAGGAGTTAACGGTATTTGTAGATGAAGGTACGGGAAAGAACTCGGGGGGGGGGGACTGGCGATTCGAGGAAGAGCGGCCCTATGAAAAACTGGATTTTGTGGTAGCCGTTAGTGAAGGGGATCTTCAGGCACCTTGGCGCCTCTTCCTCTTTTGTATGTCTCGAAGATTGGCCAGGCTGTTGCTGGTTATGTGGAAAATGCTGGAGTTGCTCGCTTTGAATAAAAAGGCATCAATCAGATGCTTGATATAAGAGCGGACTGCAGAATTACTCACATGTCATCTCGTGACAACCAGGGAGGATCCTAAAGCAGAACAATTGAATGCTTCTAACAAATGTAATTCAATATTTTTTGTTATCTGTTTGTGTTGTGTGCAGGGTAATAGGAGGAAACATTCCAGCACTTCATTCTTGGAATCTATCCGCTGCTCCTCTTTCAAATAAACATAACTACAAATTTTCATTAAAAAAACAAATGTCACCATTTTTGGACTAACCAAACATTGACGCAATGCTTCAAAACTGCGGCCTGTCATAAATTCGACTTGCCATCTGACCCTTTAACACAGAACCAATCCTGTTCATCCATTGTATGTAGCTGAAATTCATGAAGGGCACACTTTCCGAATCTAAAAACAGCAACTTGCTTCAACACCAGGGGTCTGAAAATCTGCTCCCATCCGTCAGAAAGAATTTTGGAGTCACTGCATGTGCCAGATTTGTGCTTCCTCTGAATTATCCGATGTGGAAGCCTCCTCAGTACATTCTTTCGAGGGTGTGCCGCTGCCACGAGTTGTGGTATCTTGCACCGTTAGTACAATATTATCTGAAGCCGTTAGAAGGAGTTAGGAAAATGTCTGTACTAACCTTAACTTTTTTTTCACGGGATGTGGGCGTCGCTGGCTAGGCCCAGCATTTATTGCCCATCCCTAATTGCCCCTTGAGAAGGTGGTGGTGAGCTGCCTTCTTGAACCGCTGCAGTCCATGTGGTGTAGGTACATCCACTGTGCTGTTAGGAAGGGAGTTCCAGGATTTTGATCCAGTGACAGTGAAGGAACGGCCGATATATTTCCGAGTCAGGATGGTGAGTGACTTAACCTGAACACCTAGTTAATGGTGTTAATTTGATCACTAACCCTACCTCTATTAGTAACTCGAGCCTTACCGGGAACACACTAGCCCTAACCCTATCACTAAACCTAGCGATGCTGCCAGACCTGCTGAGTTTTTCCAGGTAATTCTGTTTTTGTTTTGGATTTCCAGCATCCGCAGTTTTTTTGTTTTTAACTAATCTAACCCTCACTTCAAACCTATTTTTTTTTTGGTGTGGATAAATTTGTTCCCTTGTGTTCCGTTTCAGCTTTACTATTGCAGTCTTATCGAGATATTCCTCCCTAGTCCCCTGCTCCCTAGACAAACTCCTACTTATGTTATTGTGGGAAGGATCGCAGTGAGATTTAACAACGCGACAGTATGGACTGGACAGTATGGTTATCTCCACCTATCACTGGCCCTCTATCCAGCTCTACCTGTCCCCCCCCCCCCTCCCCTTAAACCAGCTTATATTTCACCTCTTTTCTATTTTTCCTTAGTTCTGTTGAAGAGTCATACGGACTCGAAACGTTAACTATGTTCCTCTCCGCAGACGCTGTCAGACCTGCTGAGTTTTTCCAGGTATTTTTATTTTTGTTTTGAGTATGAATTTAATGATCAGGAACATGAGCGCTGGGGTCACCAGGCACTTGATTAAAGCGACTGAGTCAACACGGTCCTGTCTTTAACCCTCAGTTGCTATGATCCTCAACCACAGAGATTTTCGGTGGAACGTGGACATGAAACAATGCGCGGGTGACATCTTTCAGCTCCCCTTTAACATGTACCTGGATAATCCTTTATACTCACGGTTGTTGAAGTTTGTTAAATAGATAAGCAGGAGGAGGCCGACTAGAAGCAGCAGAAACCGGAGCATTCTCCCTTTGCCGCATATCCATCCCCCTTTATTCATTGTGTGGGGATTTCTCGAAAACATCTCGGATTTGCAGACTTAATGCACGGTTAGGCCTTGTTCCACTTTCTCACTGCGTGCGGACAGAGCTCTCATTTCAAACTGTCAGCTTTGTTCGGTCTTGTGTAATGTTTAATCATTAGTGCTCTGACCCTGTCACTGCAAACACAGATTCCAAAGTACTCTCCCCTCCCGGCGATCACAGAGTCAATACATTAGCATTTTAAAAGGGGACTGTGTGTCTGCAGCATGTAATTCTGCCCAGAATCCCTCTGCAGTACACACGGTGTTACTCAGTATTCGGGGCTGCCAATGGTTTACGTAGGTAAACTGCCTAATATGATCCCAACTTTAATACCAACCAAATACTGCAGATGCTGGAAATCTGAAATAAACATTCGAATCTTCTTCGTTTCTCTCAGACCTGCTGAGTTTTTCCGGCACTTTGTTATCTTTATGATCCTGACTTTACTGGACCTTAGGGTTTGTTTTATTTATTCATTCCCAGGATGTGTGTCACTGGCTGGGCCCAGCATTTATTGCCCATCCCTAATTGCCCCTTGAGAAGGTGGTGGTGAGCTGCCTTCTTGTACCGCTGCAGTCCCTGTGGTGTAGGTGCACCCACAGTGCTGTTAGGAAGGGAGTTCCAGGATTTTGACTCAGTGACAGTGAAGGAACGGCCGATATATTTCCGAGTCAGGATGGTGAGTGACTTGGAGGGGAACTTCCAAGTGGTGGTGTCACCATGTGTCTGCTGCCCTTGTCCTTCTAGATGATGGTAATCGTGGGTTTGGAAGATGCTGTCTAAGGAGCCTTGGTGAATTCCTGCAATGCATCTTGTAGATGGTACACACGCTGCTACTCTGAGTCAGTGGTGGAGGGAGTCAATGTTTGTGGATGGGGTGCCAATCAAACAGGGCTGCTTTGTCCTGGATGGTGTTGAGCTTCTTGAGTGTTGTGGGAGCTGCACTCATCCAGGCAAGTGGGGAGTATTCCATCACACTCCTGACTTGTGCCTTGTAGATGGTGGGCAATCTTGTGGGGAGTCAGGAGGTGAGTTACTCATCGCAGGATTCCTAGTCTCTGACCTGCTCTTGTAGCCACTGTATTGATATGGCTGGTCCTGTTCAGTTTCTGGTCAATAGTAAGCCCCAGGGGGTTGATAGGGGGGATTCAGTGATGGTAATGCCATTGAATGTCAAGTGGCGATGGTTAGATTCTCTCTTGTTGGAGATGGTCATTTGGACACTTGTGTGGCATGAATGTTATTTGTCAGCCCAAGCCTGGATATTGCCCAGGTCTTGCTGCATTTGGACATGGATTGTTTCAGTATCTGAGGAAGTACGAATGATACTGTACACCTTAACCCAAGCAGTTGGATTACTAAATATGGCCTCGTGGCAGTTTTTTCCCTCTCGATAGCTGCACAGCTGTACGTGTGGTGGGAATTCCATTCACCTGGCACCCTCAAAAAATTGATATCGATGAATTCCCCAACATCTGTCTATTTACATATTTTCACAATATTTCTACCAGGGGAGTTGCAAGACTGAGAAATGTATCTGCTAAAATAATGTGGGGAACAAATTAATTTCCCCTTGATCAATTACACTTCAGTGCTCAGTTTACTTATTTGTAAAGAAGGCTTCACGGAGATTTAGACAGGCTGAGTGAGTGGGCAAGAGCGTGGCAGAAGGAATAGAATGTGAATAAGTGTGAAGTTATCGGTTTGGTAGTGCCATGAAGAGATTACTGTCTATAATGTTATTGGGAATTATTTCTTAAAAATAGAGTTTAGTGGTGTCTGTGTGTGTGTCTTAATTGGATTAAAGCCAGCTAGTCTGGGTGCTTTGATGTATGCTAGTTTTGAGATGTTAAGTAGGTAAACAGTAATGAAGTTAAAAAGGTCAAATGTACATTTGCATTTATTGTATAAACATTTAAGGGTGGAATAAAATCTTGCACCGAGCTGGTAGATGCCAAGCAATGTGTTTATATTACTAATAAAATTAGTGGGATGAAAATGTAAGAATTTGTGATTTTAAAAACCTATTAAACAACAGGAAATTTACATTCAAAGGAAAAGCTGGGTATTAACAGAAAGGAGTTTGTGTGTGTGTGTAAGGCAGAGGCATTTAAGATCTAAGCAGGTGTACTGCAACTGTGTCTGCAAAGGAACCTCATTTTGAATTCATAACGTCAAATGTGCTTTGCCTGGGGTCTTTTTAAATCTATGAATAAATCTATGAGTTTTACTGTTGCCTTAAATGGGGCGTAACTGACAGATTAGGGGATTTTTGTAGTTATTATAGTAGTAATTTTGTAGACATATGTATGTGCTTATAATTTTTCTTGTATTAATAAATGTTTCATTTAGTTTTAAAAACAACCTCTTGTGACTCTGTGGTCTGCTTACAACTGTTTTCAAAGCCTGCATCTCGAAACATACAAATTACAAAAATGGATTATGACACTTGTTTCGAGTTTCCCTCTGGGATTTGAACAACTCAGCCCTTACCATCGGCTGTGGCATAATAATTGGAAAAAATCATAAAGGCAGAGTATTTCTTAAATGGTGAGAGGTTGGGAAGTGTTGATATCCTAAAGGACCTGTGTGTATTTGTTCATGAGTCACTAAAAGCTAGCATGCAGGTGCAGCAAGCAGTTAGGAAGGCAAATGGTATATTGGCCTTCTTCACAAGGGGGTTTGATACGGGAGTAAAGATGCCTTGCTGCAGTTGTAGAGTCTTGGTGAGGCTGCATCTGGAGCATTGAGTTCAGTTTTGGTCTCCCTATCTAAGGAAGGATATACTTGCCACAGGGGGAGTGCAAGGGAGGTTCACCCTGGGATATCGAGATTGTCTTATGAGGAGAGATCGAGGAAAGTGGGCCTGTATTCTCTAAGAGTTTTGAAGAATGAGAGGTGATCTCATTGAAAGACAAAATTCTTACAGGGCATGATGGGATAGATGCAGGTAGATGTGTCCCCAGCTGCTGAATCTAGAACCATGGGATACAGCCTTAGAATAAGTGGGAGGCCATTTAAGACTGAGATTAGGAGGAATTTGTCCAGAGGGTGGTGAATCTTTGGAATTCTCAACCCCAGAGGGCTGTGGAAGCTCAATCATTGAGCATGTTCAAAACAGAAATCGATGAATTTCTGGATGCTAATGACATCACGGGATAGTGGGAAAAAATAGAGATAGATGATCAACCATAATCTCTTTGAATGATGGAGTAGGTTCAGCAGCCTGAATGGCCTCCTCCTGCTTCTATTTCCTTTGTTCCTATTCATGTAATGTCTGCCCTAGGGTGTTATAGTATTATCCTATTGTAGCTTAAAGTGATGGCAAAAGATACATTATCAAAATGGACAGAAACCTGAGAGAATTTGTCACCCATAGCCCATAACAATTTCATTGCATTTCATTGCAAAACTTGTGTAATTCTAGATGAAAATCTTTCACTTTTCTGCTCCAGGAAGTGAATATTGGCCACGGTTCCCATTTCTGATTAATACCCAGTCACACCTACTAAAAGTGAATGTGGGAGTGTTGGTTGACCTCACAATCTGCACTCAAACTCCTTTGCTCGTTGGGACCTTTTAAGTTCACCTCAGTGTCCAGGCAGTTCGATGGTTCCACAATGGAGTATTAGCCTTGATTTTTTTGCACAAGTTGTAGAGCTGAACTTATAACCTTCTGATTCAGAAGATAGAGTGCTGATAGAGTGCTAGCAACTGAGCCACAGGCGACACTTCAAGGAATTATAAAGGTTTGTATGAGACTGCAGAAGAAACTTGCTAGATCAGATCAGAAGATCTTTGCCACTTTTAATTAATTCCTGTGATCTAGGCATCACTAGCAAAGTCAACAGGTATTGCCCATCCCCAGTTACCCTCCAGAGGGGTGTGGTGAGCCTCCTTGAAGTGTGGCAGTCTTTATGGTGAAGATTACAGTGCTGTTATGGAGTGAGTTCCAGAAGTTTGATACAGTGATATTCAAGGAATGCCTTTGTTCCAAACTACCTATTGATTTCCTTATCGTGATTTGGGAATTAACAACCCAGTATTCCATTTCCTAATAGGAACTCATCCAGTCATTTTTTTTAAACCTACCATGATCTGTTGCACCAACCTGTCAACCCCCTTAGTTGTATAAATCATCATTCGGTAGTACAGAACTTGAGTATTGCTGAAAAAAGAGACATGCTATCAAAGCTTCTTGTCTAGTACTCATCAGGATAGCTCACAAAAAAAATACCAACAGTAACGGAGGAACAACAATTTATACTGCCTGAGAAAAGAGTGCTGATTGGTGGAGGCATTGCCATGGAGAACGCAGCATGGAACAGTTAACTGCCCAGCTTTGTTTAAATTCAAACTGGGCAGATCAACTCTGATTGGTCAAGGCATTGCCCTGGGGGATGAACCAGGGAATGACTGTTCCCTAAGCTCTTGTTTAGTTGAAAATGGCACAGTGTGTGGACAAGTTCCTTCTGTCTGTATAGGACAGGGCTGTGTGTGTGAATATATATCGCTTCCAGTATGCGTAAGTGAGCCTTACTGCAAGCCCAACTGACAATCTTAAAATGGGTTTTCAGTGTAATTTTTAGGAGGGAACAGTCATCGGCTGGTTCATTCCTCCAGCTGTGCTGCTCGGTTTGAATTTGAACAAAGTTAGGTAGTTGACAATGCCTTGCAGAAGGTACAGAGGAGATTTACTAGAATGGTACCAGAAATGAGGGACTTCTGTTATGTGGAGCAACTGGAGAAGCTAAAATTGTTCTCCTTAGAACAGAGGTGGTTTTGGGGAGATTTCATAGAGGTATTCAAAATCATGAGGGTTTTTATTGTAATTTTCTGAGAAACTGTTTCCACTGGCAGAAGGGCCGGTAACTAATGTACACATGATAATTGGAAAAAGAACCAGAGGAAACTTTATTATAAACAGAGCAAGTTGTTGTGATTTTAATGCACTGACTAAAAGGATTGGGGGTTGGAAGCAGATTCAATTCTAATTTTCAAAAGGAAATTGATAAATATTTGAAAAGGAGAAGTTTGCAGGGCTATAGGGAAAGAGCCGGGGGAATGAGACAAATTTGATAGCAAATTGATGAAGAGTTAGCATAAGCATGAAGAGCAGAATGGTCCCCTTTGTGCTGTATGAGTTTGTGATTCTTACTTCAAAAATAATCTGCCTATTTTCTTTTAATAGCTGTATCTAATGGAATAATTTTCTTAATTTCAAATATTCTGCATCCATTAAAATGATTCAGATCTCTATCAGGACTCCCTCATCTTTTGTTAGAACCACAGTTAATTTTTTCTAGGACCTCTTCTTTTAGTCCTCCCCAATGATTGTATATCAACGGCCCTGTCTGTCGCTCTCTGGATTAATGTGCAGAAATGCTAGAAAGAATCGAAACCTCTATGCACAAGGACTGAATCATGACTGCTCTTGGCCAAAGTCCAGTGATGAATAATCAGGGATTGTGGTAGCTTGTAAAATAATGGGAACTTGGGTACGGGCAGGCTCCTCAAATCCATTTTATGCACAATAAATAACAGGCTGGAGGGATCTCGTGGATTATTCAGTTTTATCTAAACCTGAACTGATCAGTTGGGACAGGGCTGGTTAACAAGAATCTCAATGCCATGTGTGACCCTTTCTGTGATTGATGAACCTACCTATATATTCAATCCTGATCACTTATGTGAGACACTCACAATCAGCTACGATTAATCACCATTGACTCCATTCCGATATATTTTGAATTAATTGTAATAATCAAATAAATTTGCTGTACCTTGGTTAAGCTGAGGGGTTCCAAATGCGAGTGACTATGAATAGAAAAGAGGGAGAAGAAAGGTTAGAGTATGATGGAGAAAAGAGGGATAGGAGAAAAGAGACAGAATGAGGGAGAAAAAGTGGGCAAGAGCAACAGAGGAAAGGAGAAATGAAAGAAGAACGAGATTTTTTGACTCAAGGATCTCAAGTGAGCAGAACAAAGAGATAATAAGTCACATTATGGCCCAGGCTTCAATGTCATTTCAGTGGGCTACATCATTCTTTCCTGGTTTTGGACTGTAAAGATGGCCAAACTTGCTCCAGATTCTTGTACTCCCCAGTATTTTGCTTTGGTCCACAGAGCTGAAACTACAACTATAGCATTGATGTATTATTTCTCTTCACAGGATCAACTAAGTACTTTCCACCTCCTGTGAAACAAACTCGACCATGACCCCCCAGCCTGACACAGATTCATTCTCAACTAACAGTCAAAACATGTTTGTCTCACAAGAGTTGGTTACTTTCTGGAAATTGGTTCATGATTCTTCTGCATCTGATAATGATTCAAGGGTAAGGTTGTGCAACAAATAATTCAGGATTTCAGTATTGTCAATTTAATTTGAGCAGGAAAGATAAATCTGGGAAAATAAAATCTGGCATCTGTAGCTTGACTTGAAGCGAGACCAGGCATAAGCTGGTCCAAACTACCCTGGAGGATAAAATTGATGGAGAAAATTCCTGGAATAGATGAGCTCTGTTAAAATGCCTCGGGACATTTTACTAGATTAAAGGTGCTCAATAAAAACATCTTGTTTGCTCTGCTGATGTATTTTTAAACTGTTAGACTAGGGGCTATATGACAACAGTCTCACTGGTGAAACACACAACTGCATTCTGGATTGTTTACTATAGCTGGATAACTTGCTTCAGGTTTTAAGTGTTCTTTTCAGGGAGCAGGGCAGTGTGGGGTCTGAATTTTTTTATGTTGCATTTTTATCTGTTAAATGGAAGAGAGACAGTTTTAGAAGATTGTGTCAGTAAAAACCAGCTTTACTCCATGGCTGGACCATATATTTCAGTTTCTAATTGAAAAATTAGCTGCTAATATTAGGAGGCCTGAGAGAATGTAGAGGAGGAGAGTATTTCCATTTGGAAATAGGAAAATACAGAACTGGAAAAGATTTCACAATCTGACCATCTCAAACTCATTTCACTTAATTACATACTTCCTTAAATATCTGATTATGTTTTTCCACCTCCCCCACTTCCGGGTAACTGTCTAACACATTCACCACCTACTGGGTATCATAACCAAATCTAAATTGGCTGACTGCTTTCCTTCTTAAGATTCAATCCACGTCCCCTAATGTTTGAACATATATGTACATATGAAATAGGAGCAGGAGTAAGCCATTCAGCCCCCTGCACCACCATTCAGTAAGATCATGGCTGATCTGTTTGTGTTTCAAATTCCACCTTCCCATGTATCTCAGATAATCCTTGATTCTTTTGCCTAATAAGAACCTACCTCTGTCTGAAAAATATTCGATGACCCCACCTCCACCATCTTCCGAGACAGAGTTCCAAAGTCGTACAACCCTCAAAAAAGTCCCTCCTCATCTCTGTCCTAATAGTGACCCTTAATTTTAAAACAGTGCCCCCTAGTTCTGGACTCACCCACAAAAGAAAACATCCTTCCCACGTTCACCTTGTCAAGGCCGTTCAGGATCTTGTATACTTCAATCAAATCACCCCTCACTCCTCTAAACTCCAGTGGAAACAAGCCCAGACTGTCCAACCTTTCATCATAAGACAACCTGCTCATTCCAGGTATCAATCTAGTAAATCTCCTCTGAACCGCCTCCAGTACATTTATATCCTTCCTTAAATAAGGAGGCCAAACCTGTGCACAGTATTCGAGGTGTGGTCTCACCAATACCCTATATAACTAAAGCATAACTTTGTTACTTTTATGTTCAAGTCCTCTTGTAATAATGGATAGCATTCCATTAACCTTCTTGATTACATGCCGGACCTGCATAATAACCTTTTGTGACTCATGCACAAGAACACCTAGATCCCTCTGCACTTCAGAATTCTGCAGCTGTTCTCTGTTTAAGTTACTCTGCGCTCTTATTCTACCTGCCAAAGTGAACAATTTCACATTTTCCCAGCTGTTGTAATTTCAGATTTATTATCCGGCCCTATAGGTTAGGGCGAATTGATGGTGCTGTGGTAATTTCAATGCACTAGTAATTTGGAGGCCTACGATAATGTTCTGGGGACATAGGTTCAAATCCCACAATGGCAGCTGGTAGTATTTAAATTCAATTAATAAAAACATCTGGAATTAAAAGATAGTCTTGGTAATAGTGACCATGAAACGATTGTTGTAAAAACCCGTCTGGGTCACTAATGCCCTTTAGGGAAGGAAATCTGCTGTCCTTACCTGGTCTGGCCCTACATGTGACTCCAGACCCACAGCAATGGGGCTGACTCTGAACTGCCCCCGGAAATGGCCGAGCGAGACACTCAGTTTACGGACAACTAGGGATGGGCAACAAATGCTGACTTTGCTGCCAGTGACACCCATTCCCATGAAAGAAAAAAGATGCTGGGGAAAAGTGAAAACTAAGAGTATGGATTCTACAATTTTACAGCAAAGATTCTTGACATCAGCTCATGATGTTTGTGATTCATTGATTCTATGTTTGAAAGATCCTACACTTGAGAAAGTAGCACTTGATAGTTTGTGTTTTAAGGTCCTCTGCTACCATGGTCTACAGAATGTTCCAGCATGGGAGCAGGCCATTCAGCCTATCGAGCTTGTGCTCAGTCTGACATGGTTGATAAATGGATCGACAAACTTGTTCCACTATTCAGTAAGATCAAGGCTGATGTGACTGTGGCCTTAACTCCACTTCCCTCCCTGCCCCCCCCCCCATAACTGTCAATTCCCCTGTCCATCAAAATCTGTCCAACTCAGTCTTGAGTGTATTCAGTGACCCAGCCTCTGGTGCTCTCTCTGTGGTAGTGAATTCCAAAGACTCTTAGAGAAGAAATTTCACTGCATGTCCATCTTAAATGGGAGGCCTCTTACTTTTAAACTATGAGCCCTAATTCTAGGTTTCCCCATGAGAAGAAACACCCTCTCAGCATCTATCTTGTCAAGCTCCTTGAGAATCTTATGCCTTTTAACATATTTTCCTAGTCCACTTTAGCTAGCTCAGTCTTATTTGTTGCAATACGCTTTTTAAGGGATAACATCATGAAATCACGAGAAAGGAAGAGTGACAGGCGATCCAGTCTTAGCTTCACTTTTCCCTTTGAGCAAAGTGCGCGCGCACATCTCTGCTGTTGATGGCTTCAGGCTCTCTGTCTATGTATATCTGTTCTTGTGTGTCTAGTTTTAATAAATGAACCCACAACGTGTTTACCCAATCTGTTATGAGTGGTTGGTGCCATTATATCATTATAACAACACAACATTATTACCCTTGTAACTGCATTTATTTCAGTGTAAGATACTAGTTTCAAACCCACATTTCTCATCCTCATACTGAGTATGAAATTCTATCATAATATGATCACTCTTACCTAAAGGATCATTTACCAGGAGATCATTTATTAATCCTTTCTCATTACAAATTATTAGGTCTATAACAGCCTGTTCCCTGGTTGGTTCCAGAATGTATTGTTCTAAGAAACTGTCTCAAATATACTATATGAATTCATCCTCCAGGCTAATTTTACCAATTTGATGCATCCAATCTATAAGATAAAATCACCCACAATTATTGCAGTATTATTCTTACAAGCCCCCATTATTTCTTGATTTATGCCCAGTCTAGCTACTGTCAGAGGGCCTATAAACCACTTCCACCAGTGACTTTTCATTTATTATTTCTTATCTCCACTCAAACTGATTCTACATTCTGAACCACCAAGATCATTTATCACTAGTGTATGGATCTCATCCTTGATTAACAGAGCCATCCACCAACTTTTCCTTTCTTACTCTCATTCCAAAATGTCAAATATCCATGAATATTCAAGATCCAGCCATGGTCATTTTGTAACCATGTTTCTTTAATGGCTACCAAATCACATTCACTTATTTCTATTGGTTTTATCAATTCATTTGTTTTAATGCACATCACAGTCCAATGGATGAGCTACTCACTTTGTTTGCAGAGAAATAATACAGATCAAGGAATGTGAAAAAGTTTAATAGTAACTCAGACTGATCTAACCCATTCTGCTCAGCAAGGGTGGAATAGGTTTGAAACTTGCAGAATTCCCATTCGTCAAGTGTCACGGGTCCTGTCTGTCTCTATTAAACTGAAACTGAACCATCCTATAGTGATGCTGAGAAAGAAACTGACAAAAACGGCATATATTGAGCCATAAAATTAACAGTCACGGGTTAGGATATATAAGCATTAGCATCTCAGTGATAATCCCATTCAGTTCTTTCAGCAGTTACAACTGGGGCAGAAATCAGAATCACAGAAAAATAAAGAATTTTTGACTATAATGAGATATTAATTAAAATGAATTTAATAAGAAATGGAACCTCTACTTATTAGCTCACTTTAACTGCCCTTTGTTTCCCCTTGGTTTGGTTTATATTGAAGACTTGCGATCAGTGCTCGATTTTCCAGAGGCACCAGTTGCTGATGGGTTGAAATGCTTCCCGTGCAGTGACTGCGCTCGGCCATGTAGTGGCACCTTCCCACGGCCTGTGGTTAACCACTGATTCTGCAAAAATAACAACTGTTTAAGTATCAAGTAATTATAATAACATTTGTCATGCTACCGAGTATAATCACTGCCCATCGTATAAGTCATGTTATCTCACTTTTAAAACAGTGACCATAGTAAAACTATCCTTTTCATCCTTCTCAACCTGTCTGCAGCCTTTAACATGGCTGACCATACTATCCTCCTTCAATGATCCTCCTCCATTGTCCAACTGGACAGGACTGTACCTGCCTGGTTCCATTCAATCACAGCCAGAGAATCATTTGTAACAACTTCTCCTTCCATTTCCACACCATTCAGTGTCCAGGGAAGGTTTACCAGATTAATAGCAGGAATGGATGGGTTGTCTTATCAGTAAAGATTGGACAGGTTAGGCTCACATCCATTGGAGTTGAGAAGAGTGAGAGGCGACTTGATTGAAACATTTAAGATCCTGAGGGGTCTTGACAGGGTGGATGTGAAGAGGATGTTTCCTCTTGTAGGAGAATCTAGAACTAGGGGTCACTGTTTAAAAATAAGGGGTTGCTCATTTAAGACAGAAATGAGGAGAGTTTTTTTTTCTCTGAGGGTCATAAATCTTTGGAACTCTCTTCCTCAAAAGGCTTTGGAAGCAGAATCTTTGAATATTTTTAAGGCAGAGCTGGGTAGATTCTTGATTAACAAGGGGGTGAAAGGTTATCGGGAATAGGTAGGAATGTGGGGTTAAGGTTACAATCAGATCAGCCATGATCTTATTGAATGGCCGAGCAGGCTTGAGAGGCCAATTGGCCTACTGCTGCTCCTAATTGGTATGTTTGTAGCATTGCCTCTGAAGCCCCCATCCTTGGCTTCCTCCTATTGTTTAATTTACATGTTGCCACATGGCAACATTATCAAAAACACAACAGCAGGTTCCAGGTAAATGCTGACAAAAATCCAGCTCTACTTAACCATCATCACCTCTCTACTAGTCCTCCACCATCCGTGATGTCATGTTGCTGATCAGATATCCAGCCTTGGGTGAGCAGAAATTCCCTTAAATTAATTATTGGGAAGACCAAAACTATTGTCTTAAATCCCAAGCACAATCAGCTTTCCCCAATCTCTGAGTGCAACCCTCTCTCCCTGGCAACTGTCTGACACTGAACAAACTATTACAACATCGTCCTTTTTGACTGCAAAACGAGCTTGAGACCCCATATTCTCTCCATCATTTATGACCAGATTAGGAGGGAGAAAACGATTCCTCTCTTTGTCCCACTCCTGAGTTGGTTACAACAAGAGTTTAAATTGAAAAAAAACGATATTGCCAAGTCAATAATATATACTTAACCGTGTATAGCTTGGCGTAAATAACAAGCCCACCAGGTTCCTTAAGTGAACAAGTGAAGAGGTAGTTACATTGCTAAAATTCACTCAGGCTAAGATGCAAAAGGTGTAAAAATGTATAAATATGTCCAACTACCCACTAATGTAAAAAAACCCCACAAACCTCTCCCAGGCATGGAAAAAGTAAATGAAACTCTGCAGAATATCAGATTTTAATTTTTACTCGGCCAAGTTTTAAATCAAAAAAATGTATTCACAGCTTGTCCGAATGTTTGTTTACAGCTGAAGGGTCATTTCCACAGTAGCTGCTAGTACTCCAGTTTCTCACTGGAGCTGGCTGATTCTGTTCTCTCTTGGAAACAGTGGTGTTGATTTGGAATCTTCCTTCAGAACTCTTGGTTTGCAGCAATGAGGGCTTCTGGGTTTTCCAATCAAAAGCATAGGACATAGGAACATAGAAACAGCTCAGTTTCAGAGAAAGAAAGGTGGTAAGGCTCCTGTGGCAGTCTCTCCAACTGTTAGTATATTTTTACTCCCAAGAACAGGGTCACGTGACCTCTCTGGTTTCAATCCAGGCTTATTTTAGCCACCATCTGAGATTTGTAGATTCTGTGTCTCCAAAAGCAGCTGGGTGTCCTTCCCAAATGCAACAGGTTAGCTGCTGTAAGCCAATGGTTCTAGGCTTAGCAAAGTCTGCTTTTCAAAAAGTTCCATACGTGTCCAGCCGATTAAATTATAAAGTAATATTCTACTAAACACACCTACCTCACGGGGAATGAAACGTGACTTGTAGACAATTTTCATTACAAGGTGTCAAAAAAATGATAAAACCATAAGAAACACCTGAACACCCATTCACTCTTTAAATCCAACTGATACAGCTGTGCTATTTTACAATCCTGGTACCAGGTAATTCTAACCGGAGTTAAATTCTGGACAAAGCCTCAGCTCTCCCTGCAATGTGGGCGATCTTTAAATGATAGGACTGTAAAAACAAACTTCACTGAAATAGCCCAGCAGTCTGGGTTTGGAATTTTCCCACAAAGGTTCGTGGGTTGTTGACTATATACACTTAAGCTCTCCCTGTATCCTTTTCTTTAATTTGTTCATGGGATGTGGACTTTGCTGGCTGGGTCAGCACTTATTTCCCATCCTGAATTGCGCTTGAGAAGGTGGGGGTGAGCTGCCTTCTTGAACCGCTGCAGTCCATGTGGTGTAGGTACACCCACGGTGCTGTTAGGGAGGGAGTTCCAGGATTTTGACCCAGTGACAGTGAAGGAACGGCCGATATATTTCCAAGTCAGGATGGTGAGTGATTTGGAGGGGAACTTGCAGGTGGTGGTGTTCCCCATGTGTCTGCTGCCCTTGTCCTAGATGATAATGGCTGTGGGTTTGGAAAGTGCAGTCTAAGGAGGCTTGGTGAGTTCCTGCATTGTACCTGGTTAATGGTACACACTGCTGCTACTGTTCATGATGTGTGATGAAGGGAGTGAATGTTTGGAGGTGTGGTGCCAATCAAGTGAGCTGCTTTGTCCTGGACGGTGTCCAGGACAAAGTTGGAGCTGCACTCATCCAGGCAAGTGGGGAGTATTCCATCACACTCCTGACTTGTGCCTTGTAGATGGTGGACAGGCTTTGGGGAGTCAGGAGGTGAGTTACTCAATGCAGGATTCCCAGCCTCTGACCTGCTCTTGTAGCCATGGTGGACATATACTCTAAAGAGTTTGAGAGCCTGTAATAGTTTCAGGGTTTTCATCTCCACAATGGAGTCTTTCTTTTGGTATCAATTTAACTTTTTGGAAAAGTACCCCAGTGGCCTCTCTGTGCCCAACTGGTCATCCTAGCACAGGACAGAACCTACCCCCAGGTCATTAACATTAATGGCTGCCATGGACTCAATGGGCTTATTGAAGTTTGGGGCAGCTAGCACCTGTTCATTTATTCAGATCACTTTCACTCTCTCAAAAGCTGCTTGGCACTCCTCTGACCACACTTCCCTTGTTTTTTCTTCTTGTGTAACAAGTCTGTCAATGGGGTGGTTATCAAGCTGAAGTTTAGGATGAACTTGCAGTAAGTAGAAGCCACACATCCCTAAAACCCACATGCTTTTCCATTTAGTCTTGGAGATGGGGTGGGGTGTGGGGGGGTGGGGTTGGGGGGTGGGGGGTGTGGGTTGGGCAGGGGAGGCGGTGGTGTGGGTGTTGGGGGGGGGGGGGGGGGGGGGGGGAGTGGGGGGGGGGGAGTCCTGCACTTTTGCTGTTCTTAGCAACAACTGTCCGACCCACTTGGTAGGTTACCCATTGCAAGCTCACTCTTTGCAAGATTTATCACTAAACCAGCTAGCTGTAATCTTCAAAAAGGGCTTCCAGCTGTTCCAAGTGTCACTGTGTATGAGTAGGTCATCAAGATCCACTACACAGCTGGGGAGCCCAGCCGTAACCAGCCTCATTATTCTCTGCAAGGTGGCAGGAGCATTTCTCAGGCTGGATGGCAAAACTCAGCATTGGAAAAGGCAAACCCAAGCTGATCTCCTTAGCCCAGCCAGCGTACGAAGGGGACCTGCCAGTATCCCTGTAGCAGATTGACTTGGGTTATAAACATGGCACTTCCGACCCTGTCGATACTGTCCTCCAGGTGAGGAATAGGGTAGGAGTCTACCCTGGCCACTGCACTAACCTTTCTGTTGTCAATGCAGAGCCTTGTTGAACTATCGGGCTGAGGCATCCGCATGAATAGGAAACTCCAGCTACTTTGACTAGGGTCAATCAGGTTGTTTTCCAACATGTATTGGATATTTCTGCTTTCAGCTGAGCCAGTTTCTCAAGGCATAGGTAATAGGAATGCTGTTATGTGGGGGAGCTCTCTCCTACATTTATGTTGTGCATGGCGAGCGTTATGCACCCTGGTTTGTACCTATAGACTCCTTTCAAACGCTGTGAGCAGTCTTGTCAGGTCTCCTCTCTGGTCTGTGTGTAATTGGGAGAGCACCACGTCTAATCTCCCTAAGAGTTTGGTGTTAGGTAACTAGGCAGTAAGGGGCTCAATTTGGGAATTGTCCAGGCCTCCATCTGCCCCATCCACATTATCCCTTTCGTCCTCCACTCTCCTTACTGCCTGATGGACGTGTGCTTGTTTATCCTCCTCCTGGCTCTGGTACAGTTGCAGCATAATGTGATGCAGCCTGCTCTTTTCCCTGTGGTCTGGAGTAAATAATTCACCTCACCAATACCCTTTGCTACTCTAGGGCCACTGAGCCAGGCTAAGGGTAGTGACACTAAAACATGGTCCCCTGGCTGAATTGTTCAGGTCTCAGCATTGTCTGCTGGTCTTTTCATGACCGTCTGTGAAGTTTGAAGGTGTTCCTGGGCCACAATACAGGCTCTTGTGAGCCACTGCCAGAACCCAGATATGTAATCTTTGCTCAAAGAATATTTCCTTGATTCATTTCAAAAGGAACTCTTTGAATTAGTTTACAGGCATGAACAAAGAGACTAAAAGCCAGTGGACTCACTGAGTGAGTCCCAGGTGACAAACAGGGGAAATCCCAGTCCTTTGTCCCAGTCATGAGGTTATACCCTGATCATCGTCTTGAGGGTTTGACAGGATTGTTCTAAAGCCCCTTGTGACTGTGGGTAGCAGGTGAAGGATTTTAGCTGGGTTATACCCAAATTACTCATGACTTTCTGGAAAACTTTGGAAATAAGATTGTTCCCCTGATCCAACTGCATGTCAGCAGGTAATCTGTATCGGATGAAGATATACCACTACCTGGGCAGAAATGGTTCTTCGGGATGGCTTCTGGGAACCGGGTAGCCACGTCTATAAGCAGAAAGATGTACGGGTGCCACCTTTCATTTTCAGCAGGCCCCATGTAATCTGCCAACAGCCTGCTGACCAGTTCCCCAGAAGCTGGCACGAGAATCTGGGCTGCCGGTTTCATCACAGGTTGGGGCTTCCCCACAATTTGGCACATGTGCCATGTTTTACAGAATTGCGCCATGCCCTTGTGGCTGCTTGCCCAGTAAAAATGCCAACTATGCCAGCTTGGGTCTTCCAGATAACCATGTGCCCAGCCAAGGGGATTTTGTGGACTATATTTCCCCATGATACCTGGGTCACACCACTACCTGGTGGACCAGTGTCCACTCCTCATCCACAGGTCTGAGACGGGGAGGCCACTTTCTCATCAGCACAGTTTTTAATTTTAAATAGCAGCGTTCCAGAGCACACTCTGCTTCAGCCTCACTTCATAATGTTTGTTCGTTTTTAAAATTCCCAGATGACCTCAGCCTGGGAAGACCTGCCTTCACTTCCTTCAGGTCAGCCAAATCTCCCAGAAACAACATTTTTAAGTTTTGGATATCCAGATGGCGGAGTCATCCACCTGTGCTGCCAACTTACGGGCAAATTCAGCTATTGACTGGCAGCAAAAATACCAGGAGCCTTTTTCTGTAACTGTTCTGTCTCCTTGACCTCATTTAGTGTCTCAGACGACTAGAGAGGCCACTACCTTCACTTTGGCCGTCTACTGATGGACCATCCCCAGTGACAGGCGGGACTTACCTTACACACCAGGTGCAGCCAGACGAAGGTTCGGGTATATACTCTCCCCTGACTCCGTTCGTTAATTCCACTCCCCTGGTGGAACGGTCATGCCTTTCCTCAGTGGCCCCTGTATCCCTAAATGACTCTGTTTAACTGCCTCACTTCAGGGGTAGGGAGTCACTTTTCCTTTAGGCAAGAAATCCCAGTAACTCTCAGGGACCTTGTTCACCTCACCCATACCCATATCGGCATTTTTCACCAGGACTTACTGCGGCAGCCAGAGCTTTTCTGCTGTGCTCTTAGTCAGAGCCCCTTCTGCACTGACCTGATGTACCCCAACAAACACTATGGATTTTCCCCATAACTTACAGCATCAGCGTAAAGGTGTCCTATCTTGTTACAGGCTTCTGGGCTTCACTCCTACTCTCAGCACCTTCATTTATTGTCTGAGGAGGGACCACCTTCCATTCCCAGCTTTCCCTTCTCATCCCTGGCTCCCTTTCACCCTCTTTCTGTCCTTCTTGGGCTTGTGGAAGGGTTTCCCTAGGGGTAAGGGCTTGTGGACAAGTTCAATGATCAGCCACCTCAGCTGCCTGTCTAGCTTTTGAAACCATTTGGCTCCCCATGTATGTCCTTAGGGAGCAAGTTTTTAAAATTATTGAGGCTTTTGTAGGCGGTCTCTAATTTAAGTGCCTGCATCCAGCTGTCAAAGGCAAGTTGCCTGACCCTCTCAAACTCAGTGTAAGCTTGCTCAGGATGCTTTTGAAGGTTTTGGAATTTATGTCCAAAAGCTTCAGGCACCAACTCATAAGCCCTGAAAATAGCCCTTGTGCCCATCTCATTCTGCGTAGGTCTCCCCAGAAAGTATGGCAAAACCCGGGTGGGCTTTGCCTGTTTTGCATCAGCAGCATCCAGATTTCTGTGGGCCATTTTATCCATTTCGCAATTTTCTCAAGTGAGGTTAAAAATGCCTCTACTCCCTCCCAAGCTTTGGTATGGCTCAGACAAATTTAAACTGCTCCGCATTCAGGCCTGAGTTGTGGGCAGGCCTCTCGCTATCGATACCTTCCCTGGGTCCAGGAGAGTCTTTCCCCTTGGCTCAAACTGTTTTCATTGAAATTCAAATTCTTTTTCTTCCCTCCATTCCTGCTGCTCTTTTTCTCTTTGAATGCCATTTCCTTTTCTCTCTCCTACCTCTCTTTTGGCTTTAATTTCTTCTCTCTCTCGCTTTCCCTAGCCTGGAATTCTAACTCTAGCCTCTTCTGTTTCAGCTGTATTTTTGCTAATGCCAGTTGGTCTGTTTCCAGATCTATGAACTGGAAGAGCTAAAGATAAACAATTGCAAGATTGCTGGCCACTAGTTTTTGAATTTCTTGTTTCTTTGCTTTTGACTGAAATTCTGCATCCCACCACTAACCACACTTTTCAATTTGTCAGTGTCAATGCCTTTAAACTGTTCGAGTTATTTCAGTCTGTTCTAAAAATGCACTAGCCTCAAAAGTGGACTTTTTGGTTAGTACAAGATCACTGTAGTACACAACAAAACTGTACTGGCATTTTTAAATTATGTCCAGGGATTGATTTGGTTCATGCTTCCAATTATTCTCCTTCATCTATGGGTTCAAATGCCAGGCGTAAGCACCCAAATATCTGTTAAGATCAGGTTAAGGAGGGATGAACTGTCTCCTGTCTGTCCGACTCCTGAGTTGATTATAACAGAGTTTGGATTTAAAGAAAGGTGTTATTGCCAATTCAATACATATACACACAACCATGAATAGCTCTGTACAAGGAATCTAGCTGCCTTACTTAAGTTAAGAAAGGAGGTAGTTTTATTGTTCACTCAAGCAAAGATGCAGAAATTAACAAAAGGTTTAAAAGGTACAAGTACGTCCAGACACACACAGACACACACCCCACCTCCAACAACCCCAATGATACAATAAAGAATCAGGAGTTAAAATTGGGCCAAGTAAAAATTAAAGTCAGAAACAAAGGTTTTTTCACGGATTGTCTGGGATGCTTGTTCCTGCTGAAGGGTCACTTTCCCCAGTAGCTGCTCATACTCAGGTTTCTCACTCGAACAGCCATGGCTGGTTGATTCTCTTTTCACTTGGAGACGGAGATATTGATTTGGAATCAGTCTTTAAAAAAGTTCTCTTTCAGAACATTGAAGCAACAAGGTGGTCTTTGTTTTCAAATCACGAACAGCCTACCTTTGATGGGAGAGATATCAAAGAAAGAGAGAGGCAAATGTTGTCTCTGTGACAATCTATCTGACTGTTAGTTCAAATCAGGGATTTATTTTACACCCAAGAGCTGGGTCACATGACCTCTCCCTGGTTTCAATCTGGATTTATCTTAGCCACTGTCTTTGCAAGCTTCATTGAATCCATAAAGCAGCTTGTATCCTTCAAAAATGTAACTTTTTAGCTGCTATAGGCCAGCTCTTTGCTTAAGCAAAAGCTTTCTTTTCAAAAGTTCACACACATATATCCAGCCAATGACATTATTGTGCAATGAGATGGGAGTAATTAGTGAAGCTGCCCCTAGCTAGCAGCGACCATAATATGATTGAATTTTACATTCAGCTTGAGGGAGAGAGGAGAAGGTCTGAGACTAAGTTTTTAAACTGAAATAAGGGTGATTATGAGGGCATGAAAGCTGAGCTGGCTAAAGTGAATTGGCAAATTAGGTTAAAGGATATGTCAATAGAGATTCAGTAGCTAATATTTGAGGGGATATTTCAGGATGCACAGAATAGATACATTCCAACGAATAAGAAAAAATCCAAGGGACAGACACACCATCGGTGGTTAAGTAGAAAGGTTAAAGATAGTATCAAACTTAAAGAAAAGGCGTATAATTGTGCAAGGACAGGTGGCAAGTCAGACAAAATATAAGGAACAGCAACAAGTGACTAAAAGACAAATAGAGGGGGCAAAAAAGAGTATGAGCGAAAGCTAGCCAGAAATATAAAAACAGATAGTAAGAGTTTTTATAAATATTTTAAAAAGAAAAAAAAAAGTTAACAAAGTGAGCATTGGTCCAATAGAAAAAGTGTTTTTCATAATCAATTCTCCAGACTCAAAGAGATGGCAGATGAATTGAATGGTATTTTGCAGCAGTTTTCACTATAGAGGATACAAGTAACACCCCAGAAGCAACTTTAAACTGGGAAATGCAAGTTGGGAAGGAAGTCAGGAAAATTAGTCACCAGAGAAGTGGTACTGAGTAAATTGTTGGAGCTGTGGGCTGACAAGGTCCCAGGTCCTGATGGACTTCATCCTAGGGTCTTAAAAGAAGTATCTAGTGAGATAGTTGATGCATTGGTTTTAATTTTCCAAAACTCTGTAGATTCAGGGTAGGTAACATCAGATTGGAAAATAGCAAATATAACTCCGTTATTCAAAAAGGGAGGGAGACAGAAAGCAACAAACTACAGGCCAGTTAGCTTAACATCTGGCATAGGGAAAATATTAGAAGCTATTGTTAAAGATGTTATAGCAGGACACTTGGATAAGCTTAAGGTCATGAGGCAGAGTCAACATGGTTCTGTGAAAGGAAAAGCGTTTTTAACTAACTTATTGGAGTTCTTTGGAGGAAGTAACATATGCTGTGGATAGAGGGGAACTGGTAGGTATACTGTACTTGGATTTCCAGAAGGTATTTGATAAAGTGCTACTTTATTAAGTTATTTAGGAAAATAAAAGCTCATGGTATAGGGGGTAACATGTTGGCATGGATACAAGATTGGCTGGCTAACAGGAAACAGAGTTGGCATAAATGGGTATTTTTCAGGTTGGCAAGATGTAAGAGTGGTGTGTCACAGGGATCAGTGCTGGGACATCAACTGATTATAATTTATATAAATGACTTGGATGATTAGATGGTTACCAAAATTGCTGATGACACAAAGATAGGTAGGAAAGTAAGTTGTGAAGAGGCCATAAGGAGGCTACACAAAGACATAGATGGGTTAAATGATCTGTCAAATGGAGTATAATGTGGTAAAACGTGAAATTGTCGATTTTGGCAAGAAGAATAAAAGAGAAGCATATTATTTAAATGGTGAGAGATTGCAGAGCTCTGAGACGCAGAGGGATCTGGGTGTCCTAGTGCATGAATCACAAAAGGTTAGTGTGCAGGTACAGCAGGTAATTAGGAAAGCTAATAGAATATTATCGTTTATTGTGAGGGGAATTGAATACAAAAGTAGGGAGGTTATGCTTCAGTTGTATAGGGCACTAATTAGACCACATCTGGAGTACTGTTTACAGTTTGGTCTCCTTATTTATGGAAGGATGTAAATGCGTTGGAGCAGTTCAGAGAAGGTTTACCAGACTAATACCTGGAATGGGTGGGTTGTCTTATGAGGAAAGGTTGGACAGGTTAGGCTTGTATCTGCTGGAGTTTAGAAGAGTGAGAGGCGACTTAATTGAAATGTTTAAGACCCTGAGGCATCTTGACAGGGTGGATGTGGGGAGGGTGTTTCCTCTTGTGGAAGAATTTAGAACTAGGGGAACACTGTTTAAAAATAAGGGGTCGCTCATTTAAAACAGAGATGAGGCAAAACTTTTTTCACTTGAGGTCATGAGTCTTTGGAACTCTCTTCCTGAAAAGGTGGTGGAAGCAGAGTCTCTGAATATTTTTAAGGCAGAGATGGATAGATTCTTGGTAAGCAAGGGGGTGAAAAGGTTATCGGGGATGGACGGGATGCAGATTTCTGGTTACTATCAGATCAGCTGTGGTCTTATTAAATGGCGGAGCAGGCTCGAGGGGCTGAATGACCTACTCCTGATATGCATAACGATCACCAAGAGCACTTACTTTCACCACCAAAATATTGCCTCAGCTCACATGCTACTGAATTCCTCATCCAAGATGCTGTTAATGCCAGAGTTAACTATTCAACACTCTCCTCACTGGCCTCCCATCTTCCACCTTATGTAAACTGCAGTTTACCCAAAACTTTGCTGCCTGTATCCTTAACTCTCAGCAACTCCTGATCAACCATCACTCCTGTGCTTGTTCTGGCAACATTTCAAGTTTTCAAATTCTCATCCTTATATTGTAATCGAAATATTGCTTCTCTCTCTGTAACTGCCTCCAGCCCTGAAACCCTCCAAGATCTCTGCACTCCTCTATTCTGGCCTTTGTGCATCACTCCCTTACCTCACTATTGTCAGCTGTTCTTTCAGTTGCTTGGGGCCAAAGCTCTGGGATACCCTCCTTAAATCTCAACCCCTTTCTCCTCCTTTAAGATACTCCTTAAAACCTTCTTATTTGGCCAGCTTCCCTAATCTTGCTTTTTGTTTTATACTGTTTCACTGAAGTGCCCTGGACTGTTTCATTATGCTAAAATGCCATCTGGTATTGTATTTGGTTTGATGTCAAATTTTATTTGATAATTGCTACTGGGAAGCGCCTTGAACATTTTACTAAGCTAAAGATGCTATACAAATGCAAGTTGTTGCTGGTGTCCACTCACATTTCCTCCACTGCCAGAAAATATTGTAGTTAGACCTTTAGTCTGTTGTGTTGGTCTCAGTGCTTTTCCAGCCTTCAGCTCACATAGAAGCTCTTTGTTGCTTGAAGAAGGGGAGGTCATGTTGAAATACGCTGGCTCTACAAAGTGAGTGAAACAGTTTGTATATTATAGCCAGATATATACTAACAAGGATAGAATGTCACCAGTTCTGTTGAAGGGTCATGAAGACTCGAAACGTCAACTTTGCTCTTCTCCGCCGATGCTGCCAGACCTGCTGAGTTTTTCCAGGTAATTCTGTTTTTGGTTTAGAATGTCACAACTTGGCTATTGACACATGGAACAATCCATTCAGCTACCAGCTAAATATTTGCACTGCATGGCAACACTAACAAAGATTGGTGTCTCTTCAACTTTGCCTGAATGTTTACCGTCAGAACAGAGCTAAGTTACAGCCCAGTAAGGCACTACCTTGGTCTGTCATGTACAAGTTAAAACAGCATTTGTTCTTTGCTGAATACATGATACGTAAAGGATGTACAGCTCAGGGACAGGTCATTCAGTGCAACAGGTCTAGGCTGGTGTTTGTTTCCACCTCCCACCTTATTTAATTTCACCCTATGAGCAGACACTTTACATAGTGCACTATGGTACTAAACCACAGAGCACAAAGGTTACCAAGTTATTTATCTGTGTTGACTTTGCAGCTATTGCACACAATGGTGGTGGGGCACTATGAGCTAGGAAGGAAAATATGACCATGGTTCCTGCTTATCATCCATCACCTGCTGCTGGAAGGTATATATGATTGTACGTATATATGGTTAATAAGTGAAAGACAGACAGATTTACATTTCATCAGAGCCTTTTACAATGTCAGAATGTCCCAAAGTACTTCACAATCAATGAAGTGTCATTGTTTGCAATGTAGGAAAAGCAGCAATTTACACACAGCAAGATCCCATAACCAGCAATGTGATAATAACCAGGCAGACAATCTGTTTTAATATGTTGACTGAGGAATAAATTTTCACCCGATATTTGCATGTTCTTCTTCAAAAATAGTGCCATAGGATGTTTCACATCCACCTGAAGGAGCAGAAAAGGCCTTGGTTTAACATCTCATCCAAAAGTCCGCCTCAGCATCAGTGCAGGGCGCCCTGCTTGGGAGGGTCAGCTTGGATTTGGTGCTCAAGTCTCTAGGGTAGGACTTGAACCCCCAACCTTCAACACAAAGGCAAGAGTGAAAGACAGAGCCATTCCTGGCACTTTGTAATCACTTAAACGTTTACACCCTACAATAAGCTGCTTTCAATTTACTTCAATCTATGTTGTATCATTTCAGCTTTTCTTATTGGACAGCAGTGTCAAACCCTAGAACTGGAAGTTCGACAGCATTTCATTAGGAGAATCCTGGATTAATCGTAGTAAACATGCATATTTTAAATTCATGGATGTTTGTGGTAACTAAGGCCCACTTATTTTAAACAGAGCTTTTCACTAACTTCACAACCTTGAACACAATCCAGGTTGGCCGTCCCAGTGCATTTCCTGTTGCAGGTGCCATCTTTCAGAGCACATGTTAAAGTGAGGCCCTCTCAGAGATCCCATGGAAATATTTGAAGATGATTTGGGGAAGTTCTCCCTCGAGTCCTGGCCAATATTTATCCCTCAACCAATATCACGAACTGGTTATTATCTCTAGTGTTTGTGGGAGATTTCTGTGCAAAAATTGACTATTGCATTTGCTCCACTACAACACTTTAAAAGCAGTTGTATGGCAGTGCTGGGCAATCCGGATTGTACAATTCATAGCACAAACAACCAATTTATCATCATTCAGCCTCACAATCTGATTCACTTAAGCTTGCTTCATATGCAGGGACCTGTCCTCCAAGGACAAATGCCCAGGCATTGCACTTTTTAAAAAAATAGAAAAAAAAGCATCGGGGTCAATAGCTCCCAGTGCGTTCCCCATTGCAAATCCTCGAGCAGTCAGAGCTGAATTGCCAACCAATCAGCACCCTTTCCTCATGTTTCTGTTCCCTTTGAAATGTGTGTTTGCCCTGATCAGTGTGGGATGAAAGTCTCGCAACATCTCTTTCTTCAGCAATATTTTAAAAGTACTTTGCGACCATTGAATAAAAGATGCTATATAAATACAAGTACATTCTTATTTCTCCTTTCTAATTATATTGCCTATTTTTGAACCATCTGCAATATTTTATATTATTTGAGAGTGTATTAGTACTGATAAATACAAATTATAAATAATGTCCTCAAGTATTTTTTCCCCTCGATGTAATTTCTTCAGATTAGGAAGTACAGCATAATTTTTTAAGATTGGGTGTAACCAGGAAAGGCTGATCAGCCAACTGTTTCCAAATCCTTTACCAGTGTCAATGCTGGATGTTAGCAAGTGTAAAAAAACAAGACAAATTGCAGTAATTAGTTGATGTCAAGATTGAATTTAAAATCCTTGAAACTGTAGGCAGAAGGGTGAAATTCCACAGGTTCCAAGTCCTGAAGAGCATTGATTAGTGAAGGAGATAGGTTGATGTTGACGAATCATATCTCAGATCTTTATTGAATAGTAAGTCCACAAGCGCTGAGAGGATTGGGTGACCCAGCAACAGAAAATGTTCAACAATAATGAAAGAAAACATGGGGCAAGGACAAACACGTGCCATCATTCTCCTTATATACATGGAAAGAAACCTGGCTGTAGTGTAAATAGTTCAAATGTAACTCTAAGAGTCAGAATAAGGAAGAATGCAATTATGCGTTATGCCTAAGTTAGGTTTATTGTGCATGTATATGAAGGCAGTGTGATAAACAAGGGCTGCAACCTACAGGCACAGATAAGTCCTTTTTTTTCCCATTTATTCTTTCATGGGATGTGGATGTGGCTGGCAAGGCCAACATTTGTTGCCCATTCCCAATTGCCCTTGAACTGAGCGGCTTGCCACACCATTTCAGAGGGCATTGCTGTGGCTCTAGAGTAGGCCAAACCCTAAAGGACATTAGTGAACCAGATGGGTTTTTAATCACCATTACCGAGACTAGCTTTTCAACTCCAAATTATTAATCAAATATAAATTCCACCAACTGCCTCGATGAGGAGTACATTGAACGTTTTTAGGGATAGTTTGTTAGAATAGCATGTTCTGGAACCAACCAGACAGCAGGCTTTACTAGACCTGGTATTGTGCAATGAGATGGGAATAATTAATGATCTCATAGTGAAGGCGCCCCTAGGTAGTAGCAGCCATGATATCTTTGAATTTTACATTCAGTTTGAGGGAGAGAGGAATGGGTTTGAGACTAAGTTCTTAAACTGAAATAAGGGCATGAAAGCTGAGCTGGCTAAAGTGAATTGGCATAGAATATAAGGAACAGCAACGAGTGACTAAAAGACAATTAAGGAGGGAAAAATTACAGTATGAGAGAAAGCTATCCAGAAATATGAAAACAGATAGTAAGAGTTTTTATAATTATTTTAAAAAGAGTTAACAAAGTGAGCTTTGGTCAATAGAAAGTGAGTCTAGAGAATTGATAATGGGAAACAAGGAGTTGGAAGATGAATTGAACAGATATTTTGCATCAGTCTTCACTATATACGATACAAGTAACATCCCAGAAGCAACTTTAAACTGGGAAATGGAAGTAGGGAAGGAAGTCAGGAAAATTAGTCACCAGAGAAGTGGTACTGAGTAAATTGTAGGAGCTGTGGGCTGACAAGGTCCCAGGTCCTGTTGAACTTTATCCTAGGGTCTTAAAATAAGTGTCTGGTGAGATAGTTGATGCATTGGTTTTAATTTTCCAAAACTCTGTAGATTCAAGGAAGGTCACATTAAACTGGAAGATAGCAAATGTAACTCCATTATCCAAAAAGGGAGAGAGACAGAAAGCAGGAAACTACAGACCAATTAGCTTAGTATCTGTCATAGGGAAAATGTTAGAAGCTATTATTAAAGAAATTATAGCAGAACACTTGGATAAGCTTAAAATTATCAGGCAGAGTCAACATGGTTCTGTGAAAGAAAAAGCATGTTTGACTAACTTATTGGAGTTCTTTGAGGAAGTAACATGTGCTGTGGATGAAGGGGAACCGGTGGATGTACTGTACTTGGATTTCCAGAAGGTATTTGATAAAGTGCCACATCAAAGGTTATTGGGGAAAATAAAAGTTCATGGTATAGGGGGTGACATATTGACACGGATGGAGATTGGCTGGTGAACAGGAAGCAGAGAGTAGGCATAAAAAGGTCTTTTTCAGGTTGGCAAGTTGGAATGAGTAGTGAGCCACAGGGATCAGTTCTGGGACCTCAATTGTTTACGATTTATATAAATGACTTAGATGAAGGGCTGGTTGCCAAGTTTGCTGATGACACAAGGATACATAGGAAAGTAAGTTGTGAAGACGACAGAAGGAGGCTATATAGATTAGGTACAGTGAGGGGCAAAGATCTGGCAAATGGAGTATAATGTGGGAAAACGTGAAACTGTTCATTTTGGCAGGAAGAATAAAAGAGAAGCATATTAACTAAATGGTGAGAGATTGCAGGGCTCTGAGGTACAAAGGGATCTGGGTGTCCTAGTGCATGAATCTCAAAAGGCTAGTATGCAAGTATAGAGGAACTGAATACAAAAAGTAAGGAGGTTATGCTTCAGTTGTACAGGGCAGTAGTTAGACAACATTTGGAGTATTGTGTACAGTATTGGTCACCTTATTTAAGTAAGGATGCAAATGCAATGGAAGCAGTTCAGAGAAGGTTTACCAGACTAATACCTGGAATGGGTGGGTTGTCTTATGAGGAAAGGCTGGACAGACTGGGCTTGTATCTGCTGGAGTTTAGAAGGGTAAAAGGTGACTTAATCAAAACCTTTTTAAGATCCTGATGGGTCTCAACAGGGTGAATGTGCAGAGGAAGTTTCGTCTTGTGGAAGAACATGGAATTAGGGGGTCACTGCTTAAAAATAAGGGTTCACGCATTTAAAGCAGAGATGAGGTGAAATGTTTTCCACTCAGGAGGCTGAGTGTCTTTGGAACTCTCTTCCTGAAAAGGTGGTGGAAGCAGAGTCTTTGAATATTTTTTATGCGGAGGTGGATAGATTCTTGGTAAGCAAGTGGGTGATCGGTTATCAGCGGTAGGTGGGATGCAGATTTCAGGTTACTATCAGATCAGCCATGATCTTATTATATGGTGGCACAGGCTCGAGGGGCTGAATGGTCTACTTCTGCTCGTTATTTGTATGTCCATATGTAATACAAGTGAGAACCAGACTTAATATAGAAAGCTCAGAGGGGGAGTGAAAAAGGAATAATAATGCAAAGAGAGAGCACGAGAAGAGACACAGCTAACAAAAGGAAATCCAAAATTCTTCCATTGGTAAATAAACCAGGTAAAAAAAAAAAGAGTAGAGCCGATTAGGGACTAAAGCAATGGATTTACACATGGAGGCAGAGGGCCTGGCTAAATGAATACTTTGCAGCAGTCTTTACCAAGGAAGAAGCTGTGAAATAGGAAGGCCATTGACACATTGTTTCGGCCAATAAAGGTTGAAAGGAAGTATTAGAAAGATTGGTTTTACTTGAGTCATCAAGAACGAATCAGACAAAAAGGATACTGAAGGAAATAAGGGTGGAAATTGTGAAGGTGCAGCCCATAATCTTCCAATCCTCCTGCAACACAGGCTTGGTGCTAGAGGACTGGAGAACGGCAAATGTTCAAAACAGGGCATCAAGTGTCATAAATGCTTTGAATCACAGAAAATGGTTCACCTTCAAGGACTAAGAACATTCTGGAAGAATATGTAACAAAAACAGAATTACCTGGAAAAACTCAGCAGGTCTGGCAGCATCGGCGGAGAAGAAAAGAGTTGACGTTTCAAGTCCTCATAACCCTTCAGCAGAACTGGGTGAATCCAAGGAGAGGGGTGAAATATAAGCTGGTTTAAGGTTGGGGGGGGGAGAAGTGGAGTGGGGTGGTGTGGTTGTAGGGACAAACAAGCAGTGATAGGAGCAGATAATCAAAAGATGTCAGAGACAAAAGAACAAAAGAACACATAGGTGTCAAAGTTGGTGATATTATCTAAGCGAATGTGCTAATTAAGAATGGATGGTAGGGCACTCAAGATACAACTGTAGTGGGGGTGGGGTGGCATAAAAAACTTAAAAATAATGGAAATAGTTGGGAAAAGAAAAATCTATATAAATTATTGGAAAAAACAAAAGGAAGGGGGAAGAAACAGAAAGGGGGTGGGGATGGAGGAGGGAGTTCAAGATCTAAAGTTGTTGAATTCAATATTCAGTCCAGAAGGCTGTAAAGTGCCTAGTCGGAAGATGAGGTGTTGTTCCTCTAGTTTGCGTTGGGCTTCACTGGAACAATGCAGCAAGCCAAGGACAGACATGTGGGCAAGAGAGCAGGGTGGTGTTAAAATGGCAAGCGACAGGGAGGTTTGGGTCATTCTTGCGGACAGACCGCAGGTGTTCTGCAAAGCGGTCGCCCAGTTTACGTTTGGTCTCTCCAATGTAGAGGAGACCGCATTGGGTGCAACGAATGCAGTAGACTAAGTTGGGGGAAATGCAAGCGAAATGCTGCTTCACTTGAAAGGAGTGTTTGGGTCCTTGGACGGTGAGGAGAGAGGAAGTGAAGGGGCAGGTGTTGCATCTTTTGCGTGGGCATGGGGAGGTGCCATAGGTGGGGGTTGAGGAGTAGGTGGTGATGGAGGAGTGGACCAGGGTGTCCCGGAGGGAACGATCCCTAGGGAATGCCGCCGGGGATGGGGGGGTGAAGGGAAGATGTGTTTGGTGGTGGCATCATGCTGGAGTTGGCGGAAATAGTGGAGGATGATCCTTTGAATGCGGAGGCTGGTGGGGTGATAAGTGAGGACAAGGGGGACCCTATCATGTTTCTGGGAGGGAGGAGAAGGCGTGAGGGTGGATGCGCGGGAGATGGGCCGGACACGGTTGAGGGCCCTGTCCTCGGTTAAGGAAGGAAGACATGTCAGAGGAACTGTTTTTGAAGGTAGCATCATTGGAACAGATGCGACGGAGGCAAAGGAACTGAGAGGATGGGATGGAGTCCTTACAGGAAGCGGGGTGTGAGGAGCTGTAGTCGAGGTAGCTGTGGGAGTCGGTGGGTTTGTAATGGATATTGGTGGACAGTCTATCACCAGAGATTGAGACAGCGAGGTCAAGGAAGGGAAAGGAAGTGTCAGACATGGACCACGTGAAAATGATGGAGGGGTGGAGATTGGAAGCAAAATTAATACATTTTTCCAAGTCCTGACAAGAGGATGAAGCAGCACCGAAGTAATCATCGATGTACCGGAGAAAGAGTTGTGGAAGGGGGCCGGAGTAGGACTGGAACAAGGAATGTTCCACATACCCCATAAAGAGACAGGCATAGCTGGGGCCCATGCGGGTACCCATAGCTACACCTTTTATTTGGAGGAAGTGAGAGGAGTTGAAGAAGAAATTGTTCAGCGTGAGAACAAGTTCAGCCAGACGGAGGAGAGTAGTGGTGGATGGGGATTGTTCGGGCCTCTGTTCGAGGAAGAAGCTAAGGGCCCTCAGACCATCCTGGTGGGGGATGGAGGTGTTCACCATGGACGTCCATGGTGAAGAGGAAGCGGTTGGGGCCAACTTACCCCACGTGGATTTCAACGGAAACTCCATCCCTCTTGTTTCAAATACACCCAGGATTACAGGTATCTCCTATCACTGCTATCTTGTCCCTACAACCACACCACCCCCCTCTACTTCTCTCCCCCGACCCAACCCCCCCCCCCCCCCCCACCCCCCCAACAAGCCTCCCCCCACCTTAAACCAGCTTATATTTCACCCCTCTCCTTGGATTCACCCAGTTCTGCTGAAGGGTCATGAGGAGTCGAAACGTCAACTCTTTTCTTCTCCGCCGATGCTGCCAGACCTGCTGAGTTTTTCCAGGTAATTCTGTTTTTGGTTTGGATTTCCAGCATCCACAGTTTTTTGTTTTTATCTGGAAGAACGTGTGTTATTTAACCAAGCAAAACCAAGCTCATTAAAAAAAGGATAGTGGCAGCATAGATACAAATTTGGCTAAGTGACAGGAAACAATAGAGAAGGATCTGTTTCCAAACTGTAGGAGACTATAGTGGGGTTCCCCAGGGATGGGTATTAGGACCACGAGTTTTCTTGACCCATTTAATGACAGGGGCATCGGTGCACAGGACATATTATCAAAATATGTAGATGACAAAAACTTGTAGGTATTGTGAAGCGCGAGGAGGATGGAGATAAACTTGTAGGTATTGTGAAGCACGAGGAGGACAGAGATAAACTTGTAGGTATTGTGAAGCACGAGGAGGACAGAGATAAACTTGTAGGTATTGTGAAGCGTGAGGAGGACAGAGATAAACTTGTAGGTATTGTGAAGCGTGAGGAGGACAGAGATAAACTTGTAGGTATTGTGAAGCGCGAGGAGGACAGAGATAAACTTGTAGGTACTGTGAAGCGCGAGGAGGACAGAGATAAACTTGTAGGTACTGTGAAGCGCAAGGAGGACAGAGATAAACTTGTAGGTATTGTGAAGCACGAGGAGGACAGAGATAAACTTGTAGGTATTGTGAAGCGCGAGGAGGATGGAGATAAACTTGTAGGTATTGTGAAGCGTGAGGAGGATGGAGATAAACTTGTAGGTATTGTGAAGCGCGAGGAGGATGGAGATAAACTTGTAGGTATTGTGAAGCGCGAGGAGGATGAAGATAAACTTGTAGGTATTGTGAAGCGCGAGGAGGATGGAGATAAACTTGTAGGTATTGTGAAGCGCGAGGAGGATGGAGATAAACTTGTAGGTATTGTGAAGCGCGAGGAGGATGGAGATAAACTTGTAGGTATTGTGAAGCGCGAGGAGGATGGAGATAAACTTGTAGGTATTGTGAAGCGCGAGGAGGATGGAGATAAACTTGTAGGTATTGTAAAGCACGAGGAGGATGGAGATAAACTTGTAGGTATTGTGAAGCGCGAGGAGGATGGAGATAAACTTGTAGGTATTGTGAAGCGCGAGGAGGATGGAGATAAACTTGTAGGTATTGTGAAGCGCGAGGAGGATGGAGATAAACTTGTATGTATTGTGAAGCGCGAGGAGGATGGAGATAAACTTGTATGTATTGTGAAGCGCGAGGAGGATGGAGATAAACTTGTAGGTATTGTGAAGCGCGAGGAGGATGGAGATAAACTTGTAGGTATTGTGAAGCGCGAGGAGGATGGAGATAAACTTGTAGGTATTGTGAAGCGTGAGGAGGATGGAGATAAACTTGTAGGTATTGTGAAGCGCGAGGAGGATGGAGATAAACTTGTAGGTATTGTGAAGCGCGAGGAGGATGGAGATAAACTTGTAGGTATTGTGAAGCGCGAGGAGGATGGAGATAAACTTGTAGGTATTGTGAAGCGCGAGGAGGATGGAGATAAACTTGTAGGTATTGTGAAGCGCGAGGAGGATGGAGATAAACTTGTATGTATTGTGAAGCGCGAGGAGGATGGAGATAAACTTGTATGTATTGTGAAGCGCGAGGAGGATGGAGATAAACTTGTAGGTATTGTGAAGCGCGAGGAGGATGGAGATAAACTTGTAGGTATTGTGAAGCGCGAGGAGGATGGAGATAAACTTGTAGGTATTGTGAAGCGCGAGGAGGATGGAGATAAACTTGTAGGTATTGTGAAGCGCGAGGAGGATGGAGATAAACTTGTATGTATTGTGAAGCGCGAGGAGGACGGAGATAAACTTGTAGGTATTGTGAAGCGCGAGGAGGATGGAGATAAACTTGTAGGTATTGTGAAGCGCGAGGAGGACGGAGATAAACTTGTAGGTATTGTGAAGCGCGAGGAGGATGGAGATAAACTTGTAGGTATTGTGAAGCGCGAGGAGGATGGAGATAAACTTGTAGGTATTGTGAAGCGTGAGGAGGATGGAGATAAACTTGTAGGTATTGTGAAGCGCGAGGAGGATGGAGATAAACTTGTAGGTATTGTGAAGCGCGAGGAGGATGGAGATAAACTTGTATGTATTGTGAAGCGCGAGGAGGACGGAGATAAACTTGTAGGTATTGTGAAGCGCGAGGAGGACGGAGATAAACTTGTAGGTATTGTGAAGCGCGAGGAGGACGGAGATAAACTTGTAGGTATTGTGAAGCGCGAGGAGGATGGAGATAAACTTGTAGGTATTGTGAAGCGCGAGGAGGATGGAGATAAACTTGTAGGTATTGTGAAGCGTGAGGAGGATGGAGATAAACTTGTAGGTATTGTGAAGCGCGAGGAGGATGGAGATAAACTTGTAGGTATTGTGAAGCGCGAGGAGGATGGAGATAAACTTGTAGGTATTGTGAAGCGCGAGGAGGATGGAGATAAACTTGTAGGTATTGTGAAGCGCGAGGAGGATGGAGATAAACTTGTAGGTATTGTGAAGCGCGAGGAGGATGGAGATAAACTTGTAGGTATTGTGAAGCGCGAGGAGGATGGAGATAAACTTGTAGGTATTGTGAAGCGCGAGGAGGATGGAGATAAACTTGTAGGTATTGTGAAGCGCGAGTAGGATGGAGATAAACTTGTAGGTATTGTGAAGCGCGAGGAGGATGGAGATAAACTTGTAGGTATTGTGAAGCGCGAGGAGGACGGAGATAAACTTGAGGACATAAGCAGGCTGCAAGAATTGGTGAACATGTGGCAGATGAAATTTAATGCAGGGAAGTGTGATGTCTTACATTTGATGAATAAAAAAATGAGGAGAGGCACTAGATTGCAGGAGCAGGGAGTATTTGGAATGAATGATTGAAGGTGGCAGGGCAGATTGAGAAAGCAGTTAACAAGAGATACAGAACCTGGGCTTTATAAATAGAGGTAGAGAGTATAATGGCAAGTGAGTCTTTATAAAACATTGGTTCAGCCTCAACTGGAGTATTGTGTCCAGTTCTGGGCACCACATCTTAGGAAGGATGTGAAGGCATGAGAGAAGTTGTAGAAGAGATTTACAAGAATGGTTCCATTCACTAGGAATGATGAGGGGCTTCAGTGATGTAGATTGACTGGAGAAGCTGTGGCTGTTCTCCTCAAGAGAAGAAAAGGTTGAAAGGAGATTTGATAGAAGTGTTAAAAATCATAAGGTGTCTAGCCAGGGTAGACAGAGAGAAACCATTCCTAGCAAAACTGGAGTTAATGGGAATCAGGGATAAAACCCTCTACTGGTTGAGCCATACCTCGCACAAAGTGTGATGATTGTGGTTGCTGGAAGTCAATTATCTCAGTCCCAGGACATCACTGCAGGAGTTCCTCAGGGTAGTGTCCTCAGCCCAATCATCTTCAGTTACTTCATCAATGACCTTCCCTCCATCATAAAGGTCAGAAGTAGGGATGTTCGCTGATGATTGCACAATGTTCAGCACCATTCGTGACTCCTCAGATACTGAAGCAGTCCCTGTCCAAATGCAGCAAGACCTGGACAATATCCAGGCTTGGGCTGACAAGTGGCAAGTAACATTCACACCACACAAGTGTCAGGCAATGACCATCTCCAACAAGAGAGAATCCAACCATTGCCCCTTGATATTCAATGGCATTACCATCACTGAATCCCCCACTATCAACATTCTGGGGGTTACCATTGACCAGAAACTGAACTGGACTGGACTAGCCATATAAATACTGTGGCAACAAGAGCAGGTCAGATGCTGGGAATCCTGTGACAAGTAACTCACCTCCTGACTCCCCAAAGCCTGTCCACCATCTACAAGGCACAAGTCAGGAGTGTGATGGAATAGTCCCCACTTGCCTGGATGAGTGCAGCTCCCACAACACTCAAGAAGCTCAACACCATCCAGGACAAAGCAGCCACTTGATTGGCACCACATCCACAAACATTCACTCCCTCCACCACCGACGCACAGTAGCAGCAGTGTGTGTACCATCTGCAAGATGCACTTCAGCAACTCACCAAGGCTCCTTCGAAAGCACCTTCCAAACCCACAAACTCTACCACCTAGAAGGACAAGGGCAGAAGGTGCATGGAAACATCACCACCTGGAATTTCCCCTGCACCATCCTGACTTGGAAATATATCGGCCGTTCCTTCAGTGAAACTGGGTCAAAAATCCTGGAACTCCCTCCTTAACAGCGCTGTGGGTGTACCTACACCAGACGGACCGTGCCAGTTCAAGAAGGTGCCTCAACACCACCTTCTTAGGGGCAATTAGGGACACACAATAAACACTGGCCTAGCCAGCGACACCCACATTCCGTGATTTTTTTTTTCTAAAGAGATAATGACAAAAGAACCAAAGGCGACAGGATTTTAATGCAGCGAGTACTTAGGATCTGGAATGCACTGCCTGAGAGTGTAGGGCAGACTGGGTCACTGCAGGTTTTCGAAAAGAATTGAATAATTACCGAAAGAGAAAAGAATTGCAGGAGTGCAGGGAAACAGCAGGCAGAGAGCCTAGCTCAGTTCTCTTACAGGGAGCTAGCAGGGATATGACAGATCAAATGACCTTTCTAATGATAAAGGCCCATGTTATCTCAATAATCCTGGCTCTAAATATTTTATTACGTATAGAGAGAATATTATGGCCCGGTAAACAGTTACACACACAAGATGCTGCAAATTTCTAATCAATTTGAATAAATCGAGCTTAATAGCTCCAGCTTTTGAAACTCAAAGGCATCCCTTTCTATGTTCCACTCCAAGCAGTATGTTACCTTCCTGAGTGAAACAAATCATTTAGTCATGAACTATGGATAGATCTGTATTGTGAACATTTGTCAAGATTTGCATAATCGAGAGCGTCTAAATTCATTCCAGGTAATGCCTCTAGGATACACACAAACACACCATTAACTAGGGTTGGATTTTAATGTGCATTTCACGTGGGACACATCAGCATTTAAACACAGCGTCATCCACTCCCCATAGATAAAATTTGTACTGACCTTCATTTGAAAGCTGAAGGGGGGATGTCATTCCATTACACACTGATGACTTTGGAAGTGAGGATGTAAAGGAGTCAGACAGAGGAAGGGACATCGACACTATCCTGTGGTTGTAAGATGAGGGAGAGGAATCCTGAAAAATTAAAAATTGTCATTAATTGCAAGGTGGAAAAGGTAGATTGAAGAGAGTGCACGGTCCAAACGTTCAGTGTAAATTTTGTGACAATTAGAGAATAGTCACATTTCAACTCTTGGAATCTCCATGTTAATTGGACTCAGGTGGACACCTTCAATCTAATTTTTAGCAAACTCAGAACAGCATCTGCATCCACAGGAGCTGTTTACAGTAATGCTTAATAGAATTCAGGACAAAGCCCTCAAAATGTGTCACAGGAACATACAAATTAGGAGGAGTAGGCCACTCAGCCCCTCGAGCCTGCTCCGTCATTCAACAAGATCATGGCTGATCCGATTATAACCTCAACCCCACACTCCCGCCTACCCCGATAACCTTTCACCCGATTTCTTATTATGAACCTATCTAGCTGGGCCTTAAAATTATTCAAAGATTCTCTCCCTGAAAAGGCAGTGGAAGCAGAGTTTCAAAGACTCAAGCCCCTCAGAACAAATTTCTCCTCATCTCAGTCTTAAGCGGGTGACTCAATTTTAAACAGTGACCCCTAGATCTAGATTCTCCCACAAGAGGAAACACCCTCTCCACATCCACCCTGTCAAGACCCCTCAGGATCTTATAAGTTTCAATCAAGTCACCTCTCACTTTCCTAAACTCCAGCGGATACAAGCCTAACCTGTCCAACCTTTCCTCATAAAACAACCCACCCATTCCAGGTATTAGTCTATTAAACCTTCTCTGAATTGCTTCCAACACATTTACATCCCTCCTTAAATAAGGAGACCAATACTGTGCACAGTACTCCAGATGTGGTCTCACCAGTGCCCTGTATAACTGAAGCATAACCTCCTTAGTTTTAAATTCAATTCCCCTCATGATAAATAATAACATTCTATTAGCTTTCCCAATTACTTGCTATTCTGCAATTCATGCACGAGGACACTTAGATCCCTCTGCATCTCAGAGCTCGGCAATCCCTCAGCATTAGATAATATACTTTTTTATTTTTCCTGCCAAAATGGACAATTTCACATTTTCCAACATTATACCCCATTCACTTCACCAATCTACATCCCTTTGTAGCCTCATGTCCTTATCACAACTTACTTTCACATCTATCTTGATGTCATCAGTAAATTTAGCAACCGTACTGTCAGCCCCTTCATTCCAGTCATTTGTATAAATTGTAAAGAGGAGGTCCCAGCTCTGATCCCTGAGGCAAACTACTCATTACATCTTGACAACCAGAAAATGATCTATTTACTCTGTTTCCTGTTAGATAGCCAATCTTCTATCCCTACCAACATGTTACCCCTACACCATGAGCTTTTATTTTCCACAATAATTTTTTGACATGGCACCTTATCAAATGCCTTCTTGAAATCTAACTATAGTACATCCATCACTTCCCCTTTATCCACAGCACGTGACTCCTTCAAAGAACTCCAATAAATTGTTTAAATAGGATTTCCCTTTCACAAAACAATATTGACTCTGCATGATTACCTTGAATCTTTCCATGTACTCTGTTATAACATATTCAATAATAGCTCTAACATTTTCCCTATGACAGATGTTAGGTTAACTGGCCTGGAGTTTCCCATTTTCTGTTTCCCTCCCTTTTTGAATAAAGGAGTTACATTTGCTATTTAACCATCTAATGGAACCGTCCCAGAATCTGGGGAAATCTTGAAAATTAAAATCAACACATCAACTATCTCAAGATAAAAGCAAAAAACTGTGGATGCTGGAACTCCAAAGTAAAAACAAAAATACCTGGAAAAACTCAGCAGATCTGACAGCATCTGCGGAGAGAAACACAGTTAACGTTTCGAGTCTGCATGAATCTTCAACAGAACTAAGGAAAAATAGAAGAGAGGTGAAATATAAGCTGGTTTAAGGCGAGGGGGGGGTGGTGGGAAACTGGTAGAGCTGGATAGAGGGCCAGTGATAGGTGGAGATAACCAAAAGATGTCACAGACAAAAGGACAAAGAGGTGTTGAAGGTGGCGATATTATCTAAGGAATGTGCTAATTAAGGGTAGAAAGCAGGACACGCAAGGTACAGATAGACCTAGTGGGGGTGGGGTGGGGGTGAAGGTACAGATAGCCCTAGTGGGGGTGGGGGGAAGGTACAGATAGCCCTAGTGGGGGTGGGGTGGGGTGAAGGTACAGGTAGCCCTAGTGGGAGTGGGGTGGGAGAAAGGTACAGATAGCCCTAGTGGGGGTGGGGTGAAGGTACAGATAGCCCTAGTGGGGATGGGGTGGGGAGAAGGTACAGATAGCCCTAGTGGGGGTGGGGTGGGGGGAAGGTACAGATAGCCCTAGTGGGGGTGGGGTGGGGAGAAGGTACAGATAGCCCTAGTGGGGGTGGGGTGGGGTGGGGTGAAGGTACAGATAGCCCTAGTGGAGGTGGGGTGGGGAGAAGTTACAGATAGCCCTAGTGGGGGTGGGGTGGGGTGGGGTGAAGGGACAGATAGCCCTAGTGGGGGTGGGGTGGGGAGAAGGTACAGATAGACCTAGTGGGGGTGGAGTGAAGGTACAGATAGACCTAGTGGGGGTGGGGTGGGGAGAAGGTACAGATAGCCCTAGTGGTGGGGGGGTGAAGGTACAGATAGCCCTAGTGGGGGTGGGGTGGGGAGAAGGTACAGATAGCCCTAGTGGGGGTGGGGTGAAGGTACAGATAGCCCTAGTGGGGGTGGGGTGAAGGTTCAGATAGCCCTAGTGGGGGTGGGGTGGGGTGAAGGTACAGATAGCCCTAGTGGGGGTGGGGTGGGGTGAAGGTACAGATAGCCCTAGTGGGGGTGGGGGGGGGGTGGTGAAGGTACAGATAGCCCCAGTGGGGGTGGGGTGGGGGGAAGGTACAGATAGTCCTAGTGGGGGTGTGGTGGGGGGAAGGTACAGATAGCCCTAGTGGGGGTGGGGGGGGGTGGTGAAGGTACAGATAGCCCCAGTGGGGGTGGGGTGGGGGGAAGGTACAGATAGTCCTAGTGGGGGTGGGGTGGGGTGAAGGTACAGATAGCCCTAGTGGGGGTGGGGGGGAAGGTGCAGATAGCCCTAGTGGGGGTGGGGTGAAGGTACAGATAGCCCTAGTGGGGGTGGGGGGAAGGTACAGATAGCCCTAGTGGGGGTGGGGGTGGGGGTGGGGTGAAGGTACAGATAGCCCTAGTGGGGGTGGGGTGAAGGTACAGATAGCCCTAGTGGGGGTGGGGTGAAGGTACGGATAGACCTAGTGGGGGTGGGGTGAAGGTACGGATAGACCTAGTGGGGGTGGGGTGAAGGTACGGATAGACCTAGTGGGGGTGGGGTGAAGGTACGGATAGACCTAGTGGGGGTGGGGTGGGGTGAAGGTACAGATAGCCCTTGTGGGGGTGGGGTGGGGTGAAGGTACAGATAGCCCTAGTGGGGGTGGGGTGGGGTGAAGGTACAGATAGCCCTAGTGGGGGTGGGGTGGGGTGAAGGTACAGATAGCCCTAGTGGGGGTGGGGTGGGGTGAAGGTACAGATAGACCTAGTGGGGGTGGGGTGGGGTGAAGGTACAGATAGCCCTAGTGGGGGTGGGGTGGGGTGAAGGTACAGATAGCCCTTGTGGGGGTGGGGTGGGGTGAAGGTACAGATAGCCCTAGTGGGGGTGGGGTGGGGTGAAGGTACAGATAGCCCTAGTGGGGGTGGGGTGGGGTGAAGGTACAGATAGTCCGAGTGGGGGTGGGGGTGGGGGGAAGGGATTGAAATTGGCTAAAAGGTAGAGATAAAGCAATGGATGGAAATACATTTAAAAATAATGGAAATAGGTGAGAAAAGAAAAATCTATATATATTATTGGAAAAAAAAATAAGAATAAAAAAAGTGGGGTGGGGGGGGGGTGGAAATCGGAAAGGGGGTGGGGATGGAGGAGAGAGTTCATGATCTAAAGTGGTTGAATTCAATATTGAGTCCGGAAGGCTGTAAAGTGCCTAGTCAGAAGATGAGGTGCTGTTCCTCCAGTTTGCGTTTGGAACATTGCAGCAAGTCTTGTCCTTTTTTCTGTGACATCTTTTGGTTATCTCTACCTATCACTGGCCCTCTACCCAGCTCTACTTGACCCACCGCACCACCACCACCCCACCACCCCCCCACCCCCCACCACCCCCTTTAAACCAGCTTATATTTCACCTCTCTTCTATTCTTACTTGGTTCTGTTGAAAGGTCATTCGGACTCGAAATGTTAACTGTGCTCCTCTCCGCAGATGCTGCCACGTCAACTCTCTCCCTAGCCACTTCTTTTAAGAGCCTAGGATGAAGTCCATCAGGACCCGGGGATTTGTCAGCCCACAGCTCCAATGATTTGCTCAGTAACACTTCCCTAGTGATCGTAATTTTCTTGAGTTCCTCCCTGCCCTTCTATTTCCTGATTACAGCTCTTCCTGGGATGTTACTTGTATCCTCTGTAGTGAGGATCAATGCAAAATACCTGTTCAATACATCTGCCATCTCCTTATTTTGCATTATTAACTCCCCAGACTCACTTTCTATAGGATCAACACTCCCCTTCATTAACTCAGCTCTTTTTTAAACTATCTATAGAAACTCTTAATACTTGTTTTTAATATTTCTCGATAGCTTTCTCCCAAACTCTAATTTTCCCCTCCTTATTAATCTTTTAATCATCCTTTGCTGTTTTTTATATTCTGTCAATCAGCTGACCTGCCACCCATCTTTGCACAATGATATACTTTTTACTTAAGTTTCATATATCTTTAACTTGGTTAATTAACCACGGATGGTGGGTCATCAGCTTGAAATTCTCATTCTTTCTCTTTAAATCAAAAGTAAACAAAAATAGATAACACATGCGTCAACATTTGCATCAAGGACCTCCTGATCTGATCTCCTTGATGTGGATTGGGAGTCCACATGCCACTGAGAAGCCACTTGGAGAATTGAACTTATTGCAGTTATGTTATCAACCAAGTTTCTTTGTGCAGGGGTGATCAGCTTATCGGACAGTCTGTTACTGTGTGGCAGTTCTGGACGAGTACCTTATCCAAACTTGTACCAGTGTAGCAGTTATGTAATTGGGATGCCAAGGCCAGCATTTAATGCACACCCTTAGCTGCCGTTGGCAGATGATGGAGAGTCGTCATCTTGAGCTGCTGCAGAAGATGTGGTTTATGTAACTGAGTGGTTAACTATGCTCTTTCCAGAGGGAAATCAAGAGTCAACCACATTTTTGTGGCACTGGAGCCACATAAACCAGTCTGAGTAAGGACAGCAGTTTGTTTTCAATAAAAGATCAATAGTAAACCAGTCGGGTCTTTAACAGATGGATAGCCACATATACTGACCCCAGTAGCTAGTTTTAAATAGACTTACTCTTTCATTATCCATGCTTCTGCTTTTGGGAAATGTTTCTTGCACTGAGGGATACGTAGCAATTATTCCAAAACTTGAACAGTGAACAATCCTCCACTGTACGTTTCACCCTTTCAAAAGCAGGAAGCTGTAACTTCCTCTAAAAATAAAGACATCAGAAAGCACAGCAGCAGTGTTTACAACAGATAATCAGGGATTATTTCATGAGCTTAGTCACACATCTGAAATAATACTGAGCAAAAGTATCAAATGGGAAAAGGACATCAAGACTGCATCTAAACCACACCCCATGTACACTTAACGATGTTACGGACTCTACCACACTCACTTAATCTCTTTCAACAGACCATGTACAACTCATCATTGACTTTAACCCACCTCTTAACATTCTTCGATAGCTCATGTGCTACAGGGTCTGGCAAGAAATGATATGTAAACTCCCCTTTTCCATTCAGTTTCTTCAGGCAAGTTGCCACATTGTCCTTACTGTCCACTACTGTCTATGTGCTTTATGACAATTAATAAAAATGTAACCAATAATCCAGCAATTAAAGAACAGCTTTGGAATAAAGATCAAACTTAAATTTTAATTTCACTTTATATGGAAATGAGTTTGACAACAGAGTTCAATTTTAGTGAATTGTTTTCTAACTGGTGAGATTATATGGTGTAAATTTGTGGGGCATTTATATTTCAGCAACATGTGATATATCACAAAAAAAGACTGGAAAGATGTTCTAAAAGAATAAACTTAAATGAAAATCTGGGGGTCCAAGATGGACCCACTACAACAATTCACATCTCCTCCATCATAAATCCTGTCCTATAAAGTTATAGTTTCCTGAGGGAAGATTACAAATTACTCACTAATCACAAATTAAAACTGCAGAATATCCCTCCCTCACATCTCCAACGCCAGCATTATACAAACCATAGTGTATTTCATCCCAACAACTTTATGCTCCAATTGCCAACCACGTACAGTGTTAGAATCATATCTCTCAAGACCGAAGTTCTCTTTTACAAAATGAAAGGATTTGGCATGATCTGGACATGCGGATGCTAACTTGGGATTTGTTTTTTTTAATGGCCTTAAGTTCACCTTGGAACTGTAAACAAGCAGGTCTTTTCCAAGAAATCATCTGATCTGTATGGTCCTTGGAGCTGTGTGTTTGTGTTGAGCTGCAAAGTGTTTTAATTAATGAAGCTGGGAGACAGAAAGGCAATCAGATGGGAAAGAGGGTAGAAACTAAATTGTGAGCCTGCTTGTTTTAAAGACAGTCTCATTGGAGATCAAGCTGAGAAGGGAAGGCTACCTTGATTGCTCCCTCTCTCTACTTTGCCTAAAATTTTCTGGGGCTATCAACCTGTAGCCAGAGAACCTTCATCTGAGTGTAACCAGTCTGCATTTGGACCTGAGAAGCTGAGACCAGTGGTGGGGACTTCTAGACATCCACTGGGACTAGCAGCCCATCTTCATGAGAGAACTCCAAGTCGACAGCATCAAGACCCTGCAAACTTTATCCTTTATTTTATAATGTCCAGTTTCCAAAGCCCAGCTCTGAATGGAGACTGTCTTTTGTTTCTGTGTGTGTGTGTGCTGGAGAAATTCTTAATTATAATTGTGTGTTAATCAGTATTTGAAACTTATTAAAAGAAGTTTTGTTTTAAAATAAATTAATTGAGTTTTTGAAGAAGCCTGGTAGAGCCTCTTTTCTTCTGGGTACTAGAGGTATAGGTACACAACTGGCCATTTCAGTGAGAAAATTAAACGTTTAAATTAATGGTATGGCCTATGGAGTAGTGGCAGCTTGATAAGTCATGCATTCCTCTCAGCCCAGTCATAACAAACTAGGGGCTCTTTCAGGATTTGAAATGCGGACAGTAGGTGATTGGACGCAGAATAATAATTGGTAAGGGATAAAGGGACGGCGATCAAGTTTCTTATCATTGGTAAACTAAAAAGACAAAGGCTTTTTTACAGATGGAAAACCTAACCATGGCTGGTTTACAGAAATTAACCAAGAGTAAGCTAACGGAATTGGTGGATAAACTGGAGTTAGAATTATCCAAAGGGGTGAGGAAAGCAGACATAGTTGAGATGATAGCACAGCATTTGAAACCAGAAGGGACACCAGAGAGACCACATTCTCCAGGGGATGATTCAATTGAGTTAGCAAAGGGCCAGATGCAAATGAAGCAATTTGAACATGAAAAAGAACTGGAAAAAAAACTTGAATTAGAGGCAAAAGAAAAAGGAAAATAGAAGGAAAGAGAAAGGGAAATAGAAGGAAAGAGAAAGGGAAATAGAAGGAAAGAGAAAGGGAAATAGAAGGAAAGGGAAAGGGAAATAGAAGGAAAGGGAAAGGGAAATAGAAGGAAAGGGAAAGGGAAATAGAAGGAAAGGGAAAGGGAAATAGAAGGAAAGGGAAAGGGAAATAGAAGGAAAGGGAAAGGGAAATAGAAGGAAAGGGAAAGGGAAATAGAAGGAAAGGGAAAGGGAAATAGAAGGAAAGGGAAAGGGAAATAGAAGGAAAGGGAAATAGAAGGAAAGAGAAATAGAAGGAAAGAGAAATAGAAGGAAAGAGAAATAGAAGGAAAGAGAAAGACCAGGAGAGAAAGGAAAATAAAGAATTGGCATTAAAAACGCTGGAGGCAAAAGAACATGGAAGAAAAACAGCATTTAGGAAGCTGCAACTGGAATTTCAGCCAAGGGAGAAGGATAAAGAAAGAGAAGCAAAGGAGAGAGAGAAGAATTGAGAAAGGGAATACCAGCCTAAAAGGCTGGACCTTAAACAAAGAGGCCTCAGGTGCTGAGGGAGGTTCTGATGATGAAAAAACCTCCAACCCAAAGCTTAGTGGGGAGATGTTTAAATTTAGCACAAGCTTTTCCAAAGTTTGAGAAAAAGGATGTAGAGGCCCATTCTTTATTTCATTTGAGAAGGTAGCTAAGCAAATGAAGTGGCCAAACGAAATCTGGACATTGCTCTTACAGAGCAGGCTGGTGGGTAGAGCTCCCGAGGTTTATGCTTCACTTTCAGAAGATGTTTCTATGGATTGTGTTGCAGTTACAAAGACTATTCTGAGTGTCTATGAGTTAGTCCCTGAGGAATACAGGCAGGAATTTCAGAATACAAGGAAACAACCTGGGCAGACCTATATTGAGAGTTTAAGAGGGTAAAACAAAGTAATTTTGACGTAACAATATTAGAAATGAAATTCTAATGAGGAGATGGAGACCTCCTCATAGACCTGCAGATGAGGAGTGGACGCTTGTTCATCAGGTAGTGGTACCACCCAAATATTATAAAGAGATATTACAAATAGCACATGAAATTCCCTTGGCAGGACATGTAGGGATATGGAAAACTCAAGCATGGATAAACTGGCAGTTTTACAGCCCAGGTCTTCATAAGGACGTAAAGCAGTTTTGTGAAACGTGCCAAGTGGTAGAAAAACCACAGCATGCAATCAAACCAGCATCTTAATTCCTGTACCAGTTTTTGGGGAACCATTCAGTAGGGTGTTAGTGGGCTGTGTGGGTCCATTACTAAAAACAAAAGCAGGACACCAGGATATCCTTACTGTTATGCATATGACAACTCGATTTCCAGAGACCATCTCTTTGAGGACCAGTACAGCTAAAGTAGTGGCAGAAAGTTAACCCAATTTTTTGCTCGATATGGATTACTGGTAGAGATCCAGTCGATCAAGGTTCCAATTTTATGTCAAAAATTTTCCAGAGCCTTATGAGTAGGTTAGGTATAAAATAGTTAAAGTCCACAACATATCAACCCCGAACACAGGGAGCTTTAGAGAGGTACCATCAAACTCTCAAAACAATGATTAAAGCAAATTGTCATGAATGTCCCCACGATTGGGACAAAGGTCTGGATTTTCTTTTATTTGCTACCCGAGATTCACCAAATGAATCGACTGGTTTCAGCCCCTTTGGATTAATTTACAGACATGAGATAAGAGATCCTCTGAAATTAGTCTAAGAAAGGTTTTTAGGAGAGAATGTTACATTATGTGTCTGTGTTTCCAGGAATGGCTCCCGGGAGCCTGTAAAGTGCCTCGAGAACATCTTAAAGTCTCTCAAACAAGGATGAAGGAATGGGCAGGTAAGCAAGCTGCAAACCGAATATTACAACCAGGGGATGAAGTGTTATTGCCTTTACAGGGGGAGCCTCAGAGCATGGTTCAGTGGTCCATACAAGGTAATCGAGGGTTAATAAAGCAAATTACTTCATAAATACACCAGATGATAGGAAAAAGAGTCGGCTGTGTCATATCAATATGTTAAAATGATACCATCGTGGGGAGGAAGATAGGAAAGAGCAGGTATATCAGGTTGTAAGCATAGTGAAGCATAAGAGAGACAGTGAGAGTGAGGTAGAAGGAGACTTAGTTCATAAATTGAGCCTCCTCCTATCCAGTTAGCTAACACAAATATTAAGACAGTTAGATACCATATTTTCATACTTAGAGGTAGGACAATGAGAGGATCTAGTGAGGTTACTCACAGAATTTAAGGGGATCTGTAGGGATAAACCAGGGTCTACAACTTTAGCCACACACGAAATGGATGTCGGGGAATTTTCTCCCATAAATCAACATCCTTATTGGTTAAGTCCAGAAAAACAAGCAGAAGTGACAGCAGAAATTCAGTATGTGTTAGAAAATCACCTAATTGAGCCTAGTCAAAGCAGATGGTGTTCTGTAGTGTAAGTGCCTAAACCCAACAGGTCAACCAGTTTCTTCACAGACTACAGAAAGGTTAATGCAGTAACAAAAATGGATTCCTACCCAACACCTCGCCTAGAAGATTGTATTGACAGAGTTAGCAGCGCCACATTCCTTACGAAGATAGTTTTGTTGAAAGGATACTGGCAAGTACGTTTAACACCATGAGCTAAGGAGATATCGGTTTTTAATCACACCAAATGGGCTATACCAATGCTGAATAATGCCATTTGGACTAAAAAATGCTCTAGCCACTTTCCAAAGAATAATGAATCAGGTGATCACTAATGTTTGGAACTGTGTGGTTTACTTGGATGATGAATCGGTAAATGGCAACACATGGAAAGACCATTTAAATCAGCTGGAGGCCTTACTTAAACAATTACAGTCAGCAGATCTAGTAATAAACCTTGCCAAAAGTGGGTTCAACTTATTTCGGGCATATGAACAAATTAATTAGGAGCAGGAAAAGGCCACTCGGCCCCTCAAGTCCACTCCATCAGTCAATAAGATCATGGCTGATCTGAATGTAACCTCAACCCCACATTCCTGCCTAAACCCAATGACCTTTCACCCCCTTGTTAATCAAGAATCTATCTAGCTCTCCTTAAAAATATTCAGAGACTCTGCTTCCATCACGTTTTGAGGAAGTGTGTTCCAAAGGCTCTCAACCCTCATTCTCCTCATTTCTGTCTTAAATGAGTGACACCTTATTTTTAAACAGTGACCCCTAGCTCTAGATTCTCCCCAAGAGGAAACACCCTCTCCACATTCACCCTGTCAAGACCCCTCAGGGTCTTAAAGGTTTCAGTTAAGTCACCTCTTAATCTTCTAAACTCCAGCGGATACGAGCCTAACCTGTCCAACCTTGACTCATAAGACAACTCACCCATTCCTGGCATTAGGCTAGTAAACCTTCTCTTAACTGCTTCTTACGCATTTCCACCTTTCTTTAAATAAGGAGTCCAGCACTGTACACAATACTCCGGATGTGGTCTCACCAATGCCCTATATAATTAAAGGATAACCTCCCTACTTTCATATTCGATTCCCCTCACAATAAACAATAACATTCTATTAGCTTTCCTAATTACCTGCTGTACCTGCACACTAATCTTTTGTGATTCATGCACTAGAACACCCACATCCCTCTGAATTTCAGAACTCCTCAATCTCTCACCATTTAGATAATAAGCTTCTTTTTTATTCTTCCTGCCAAAATGAAGAATTTCACATTTTCCCACGTTATACCCCATTTGCCAGATCTTTGCCCCCTCATTTAACCTAAGTCACTTTGTAGCTTCCTTGCATCCACTTTCACTTTCCTACCCACCTTTGTGTCATCAGCAAATTTAGAAACCATTCCTTCGGTCCCTTCATCCAAGTCATTTATATAAATTGTAAACAGTTGAGGTCCCAGCGCTGATCCCTGTGGCACACCACTCGTCACATCCAGTCAACCAGATAAAGACCCATTTATACATACTCTCTGCTTCCTGTTAGCTAACCAATCTTCTGTCCATGTCAACATGTTACCCTCTACACCATGAGCTTTTATTTTCTGCAATAACCTTTGATGTGGCACATCATCAAATGCTTTCTGGAAATCTAAGTACATCCACTTGTTCCCCTTTATCCACAGCACATGTTACTCCTTCAAAGAACTCCAATAAATTGAAACCATGCTGACGCTGCCTGATTACCTCGAATTTTTCTAAGTGCCTTGCTATAACATCTTTAATAATAGCTTCTAACATTTTCCCTATGACAGATGTTAGGATAACTGGCCTATAGTTTCCTGCTTTCTGTCTCCCTCCCTTTTTGAATAAAAGGAGTTATGCTTGCTATTTTCCAGTCTAATGGAACCTTCTCCAAATCTAAGGAATTTCAGAAAATTAATCATGCATCAGCTATCTCACTAGCCACTGCTTGAGACTTTAAGGTGAAATCCATCTGGACCTGGGGATTTGTCAGCCTGCAGCCAGAACAATTTGCTTAACACCACTTTCCTGGTGATTGTAATTTTCCCAATTTCTCCCTGCCTTCCATTTCCTGATTTACAGCTATTTCTGGGATGTTACTTGTGTCCTCTATAGTGAAGACCGAAGCAAAATACCTGTTTGCTTCATCTGTCATCTCCCTACTTTCCATTATCAATTCTCCAGAAGCACTCTCCATAGGACCAATGCTCACTTTAACTCTTTTCTTATTTAAATATCTATAGAAACTCTTCCTATCCATCTTTATATTAACAGCTAGCTTTCTCACACTCTAATTTTTCCCTCCTTATTAATCGTTGTCATTTTTTGTTGTTCTTTATATTCTTTCCAATCTCTGACCTGCCACCCATCTTTGCGTAATTACCTGCTTTTTCTTTAAGTTTGATACTGTCTTTACCATTTTTAGTTAACCATGGATGGTGGTGGGCCCTCCCCTTGGAATGTTTCTCTCTCATGGGAATGTGCCTATTCTGTGTATTCTGAAATATCCCTTCAAATGTCTGCCACTGAACCTCTATTGATCTATCCCTTAACCTCATTTGCCAGTTCACTCCACTTTCATGCCCTCATAATTACCTCAATATTTAAGTTTAAAATACTAGTTTTGGACACACTCGTTTCTTCCTCAAAATGAATATAAAATTCAATCATATTATAATTGCTGCTACCTAGGGGTGCCTTCACTAGGAGGTTATCAATTAATCCTAATTCAGTGCTCGATATAAAGTCTAGTATAGCCTGCTGTCTGGTTGGCTCCAGAATGCGCTGTTCTAAGGAACTATCCCAAGAATATTCTATGAACTCCTCATTTATGCTACCTTTTCCCGTCTGATTTTTCCAGTCTATCTGTGGATTAAAATCCCCCATGATTATTGCTATACCTTTCTGGCAAGCTCCCATTATCTCTTCTTTTATACTCTGTCCTACTGTGTAGGGGTCCTGTACACCATAACCACAACTGACTTCTTGCCCTTATCATTCCTCATCCCAGCCCAAGCTGCTTCTACACCCTGGTTTCCTGAACTTAAGTCATCCCTCTCTAATGTGCTAACACCATCATTAATTAACAGAGCCACCCTCCATCTTGCCCTAACTTCCTGTACTTCCTTAATGTCACGTATCCTTTAATATTTAGGTCCCAATCTATGTCATCCTGCAGTCATATCTCTGTAATGGCTATCAGATCGTACTTATTTATTTCTATTTGTTCTATCAGTTCATCTGTTTTGTTTCAAATGCTACGTGCATTTCCATAGAGCCTTTAGTTTTGCCCTGTTATTATTTTTGTAGTGTCTAGCCGTATCTGCTGGTTGACTCTTACAATTGTACTCTCTGCCCTTTCCTGTCACAGTCTATTTATCATTTCTCATATTAATACCTTTCTCTCTTGCCATGTTTCTACAATTTTGTTTACCACATCTTCCCAGATTTGATCCCTTGCACCCACTATTCAGTTTAAAGCCCTCTACTTCTCTAGATTTGCCACGCACAAGGACACCAGCCCCAGCACAGTTCAGGTGTAGACCATCCCAATGGTACAGAGCCCACTTTCCCCAATACTGGTGCCAGTGCCCCATGAACCAGCCCCAGCACAGTTCAGGCAGAGACCATCCCAATGGTACAGAGCCCACTTTCCCCAATACTGGTGCCAGTGCCCCATGAACCAGCCCCAGCACAGTTCAGGTGTAGACCATCCCAATGGTACAGATCCCTCTTTCCCCATTACTGGTGCCAGTGCCCCATGAACCAGCCCCAGCACAGTTCAGGTGTAGACCATCCCAATGGTACAGAGCCCACTTTCCCCAATACTGGTGCCAGTGCCCCATGAACCAGCCCCAGCACAGTTCAGGTGTAGACCATCCCAATGGTACAGATCCCTCTTTCCCCAATACTGGTGCCAGTGCCCCATGAACCAGCCCCAGCACAGTTCAGGTGTAGACCATCCCAATAGTACAGATCCCACTTTCCCCAATACTTGTGCCAGTGCCCCATGAACCAGCCCCAGCACAGTTCAGCTGTAGACCATCCCAATGGTACAGATCCCTCTTTCCCCAATACTGGTGCCAGTGCCCCATGAACCAGCCCCAGCACAGTTCAGGTGTAGACCATCCCAATGGTACAGATCCCACTTTCCCCAATACTGGTGCCAGTGCCCCATGAACCAGCCCCAGCACAGTTCAGGCAGAGACCATCCCAATGGTACAGATCCCACTTGCCTCAATACTGGTGCCAGTGCCCCATGAACCAGCCCCAGCACAGTTCAGGTGTAGACCATCCCAATGGTACAGAGCCCACTTTCCCCAATACTGGTGCCAGTGCCCCATGAACCAGCCCCAGCACAGTTCAGGTGTAGACCATCCCAATGGTACAGAGCCCACTTTCCCCAATACTGGTGCCAGTGCCCCATGAACCAGCCCCAGCACAATTCAGGCAGAGACCATCCCAATGGTACAGATCCCTCTTTCCCCAATACTGGTGCCAGTTCCCCATGAACCAGCCCCAGCACAGTTCAGGTGTAGACCATCCCAATGGTACAGATCCCTCTTTCCCCAATTCTGGTGCCAGTGCCCCATGAACCAGCCCCAGCACAGTTCGGGTGTAGACCATCCCAATGGTACAGATCCCACTTTCCCCAATACTGGTGCCAGTGCCCCATGAACCAGCCCCAGCACAGTTCAGGTGTAGACCATCCCAATGGTACAGATCCCTCTTTCCCCAATACTGGTGCCAGTGCCCCATGAACCAGCCCCAGCACAGTTCAGGCAGAGACCATCCCAATGGTACAGAGCCCACTTTCCCCAATACTGGTGCCAGTGCCCCATGAACCAGCCCCAGCACAGTTCAGGTGTAGACCATCCCAATGGTACAGATCCCTCTTTCCCCAATACTGGTGCCAGTGCCCCATGAAACAGCCCCAGCACAGTTCAGGCAGAGACCAACCCAATGGTACAGATCCCTCTTTCCCCAATACTGGTGCCAGTGCCCCATGAACCAGCCCCAGCACAGTTCAGGCAGAGACCATCCCAATGGTACAGATCCCTCTTTCCCCAATACTGGTGCCAGTGCCCCATGAACCAGCCCCAGCACAGTTCAGGTGTAGACCATCCCAATGGTACAGAGCCCACTTTCCGCAATACTGGTGCCAGTGCCCCATGAACCAGCCCCAGCACAGTTCAGGCAGAGACCATCCCAATGGTACAGAGCCCACTTTCCCCAATACTGGTGCCAGTGCCCCATGAACCAGCCCCAGCACAGTTCAGGCAGAGACCATCCCAATGGTACAGATCCCTCTTTCCCCAATACTGGTGCCAGTGCCCCATGAACCAGCCCCAGCACAGTTCAGGTGTAGACCATCCCAATGGTACAGATCCCTCTTTCCCCAATACTGGTGCCAGTGCCCCATGAACCAGCCCCAGCACAGTTCAGGCAGAGACCATCCCAATGGTACAGAGCCCACTTTCCCCAATACTGGTGCCAGTGCCCCATGAACCAGCCCCAGCACAGTTCAGGCAGAGACCATCCCAATGGTACAGAGCCCACTTTCCGCAATACTGGTGCCAGTGCCCCATGAACCAGCCCCAGCACAGTTCAGGCAGAGACCATCCCAATGGTACAGATCCCTCTTTCCCCAATACTGGTGCCAGTGCCCCATGAACCAGCCCCAGCACAGTTCAGGTGTAGACCATCCCAATGGTACAGATCCCACTTTCCCCAATACTGGTGCCAGTGCCCCATGAACCAGCCCCAGCACAGTTCAGGCAGAGACCATCCCAATGGTACAGAGCCCACTTTCCCCAATACTGGTGCCAGTGCCCCATGAACCAGCCCCAGCACAGTTCAGGCAGAGACCATCCCAATGGTACAGATCCCTCTTTCCCCAATACTGGTGCCAGTGCCCCATGAACCAGCCCTAGCACAGTTCAGGCAGAGACCATCCCAATAGTACAGATCCCACTTTCCCCAATACTGGTGCCAGTGCCCCATGAACCAGCCCCAGCACAGTTCAGGTGTAGACCATCCCAATGGTACAGATCCCTCTTTCCCCAATTCTGGTGCCAGTGCCCCATGAACCAGCCCCAGCACAGTTCAGGTGTAGACCATCCCAATGGTACAGATCCCACTTTCCCCAATACTGATGCCAGTGCCCCATGAACCAGCCCCAGCACAGTTCAGGTGTAGACCATCCCAATGGTACAGAGCCCACTTTCCCCAATACTGGTGCCAGTGCCCCATGAACCAGCCCCAGCACAGTTCAGGTGTAGACCATCCCAATGGTACAGAGCCCACTTTCCCCAATACTGATGCCAGTGCCCCATGAACTGGAACCCACTTCCCCCACATCAGTCTTTGAGCCATGTATTCATCTCTCTAATCTTATTTGTCTTATGTCAATTTGCACGTGGCTCAAGTAATAATCCAGAAATTATTACCTTTGAGATTCTGCTTCTTAATTCGGTGGTGAGCTCATCATACTGACTATGCAGAGCCTCCTTCCTCATCCTGCCTATGTTGTTGGTACCTACCTGGTACCACAACCACTGGACCTTCCTCCTCCCACCACAAGTACCTCTCCAGCCCTGAGCAGATGTCCTGAGCAGACAACATGGCTGTCTGGACTCTTGCTCTTTGTTACAGAGAACCGTGTGAATCCCCCTCACTATACTATCCCCTTACTACCACTACAATAGTTTTTGCTCCCTCCACTTGGATGGCTTCCTGTACCATGGTCAGTTTGCTCATCCACCCTGCAGCCCTTGCTCTCATTCAAACAAGCTGAGAGAATCTCAAACCTACTGGACAATTGCAGAGGTTTACACTCCTGCTCCTGCCCGTGGCCACTGGCCAAATCAGAAGACCCTATCCTAAGTGGTGTGACTGCCTCCTGGAATAAAACATCCAGGTAACTTTCCCCCTCCCTGATGTGTCACAGTGTCTGCAGCTCAGCCTCTAACTCAATGACTGCGCTGTGTTTGTCCTGGATCACACAGGAATTCAGGAGCTCCCACATGCTACAGCCTTGACACATCACCTGTCCTCCCATCCTTAATGTGTTTTAAATAATTACTTAATTATATGAATCATTTACTTATGTTGCTTTCTTATATATTTAATTCACTTTACCTCCAATTTGTGTACTATTTTAGGATAGGACTTAACCACTTACCAGATATTCACTTTCCTTATGTGAGAGGAAGAACCAATTTCTACGGAGTGAGAAAAACAGCAAAAGGAAACAACACCTTCTTCCCCACCCTCTTCACCGAACTCCCCTCTCACCAAACTCTAAGTCTTCACTTAGTTAGCTCAGCTGCACTCCATTCGCCTCGGCTGCACTAAAGAACCCTGAGTTTATAGTGAACTGAACTGGAGCTCCAGTAACCAGATTCAACCAGGCCTCTGAGCTGCTAAACAGTATGGCTACATCATTCAATGCATCTCAGTTAGGTTAATTGCCCATATTTCCCTTGCTGAAGTAACTGTAACTTGTTCATAAATAATAATGAGTCCCATTAGCCTAACCATCCTTTTGACAGCAAATTATGGCCCATAATTTCTGGATGCAAGTGCTTTGGCAAGGATCGGTCTACCCCATTTTCCTTGGTGGTGGTGGACCTTCTGCAATCCTTGTGCTGTTAGGTACATTAGGTTTGGATGGATAATGGCAAGTGCACCAAGCAAAAAAACTTTCCTCAAGTTTTGGTGTTGTTACAGCCTCTTCTATTTAAGCAGGTGGAATATAGTGATTGAAATATTCGAGGCTCAGGAGGTGAACTACTCAAAGATAACACACTCTCAGCCCTGCTCTTGTAGATGAGGTGTCGATGCCTGCTGCAGCTCAACTTCTGGTCAATAGTAACCCCCAAGATGTTGACGGTGAGGAAGCCAGTGTCTGTGATGTTATTGAAGGTCAAGAGGAGGTTTTTGGGTTATATTTTTTCCAAGGTAGTTATTACCTGGCACTTATTAAATCAGAATACAAGTCATCAATAACATCAGAGAAATGTGTTGAACAATCTTCAGTTGTATAGAGTGAAAATGTCAGATTTGAGTTCATAAGTCACGGGGTCCAACCTTCTACAGTTCCAGTGCCAGTCAGAAAACCCAGCTTTCAATCAACACCAAACTTTCCAATATAATAAAAGCAAAATAGTGTTCTGAAGAAGTCATAGTGGACTCAGAGGGTTGAGACTATTTCACACCTCACAGCTATTACTAGGTCTGCTGAGTTTTTCCAGCCCTTAGTTTTTATTACTGACCTTCCCAACTTGCATTGGGACTTGTAAATGTACCTTAGATGAAAAGCTGATATCCTAAGAGGAGGGAACACTTGGTGCCGACTGGAGACTTTCCACAACTGGTGGGAATCACGGTCGGGGGCAGGGCCAGTGCGTATAATAAATACAGGAAACAAACTTACAATGTATCCAATTCTCATTTTTATTATAATTTAGAATTGATAGATTTTTAAAAGGGGGCATTTGTGGTTTAAAGATTCCAATTGGTGATTTTCTTTATTCATTCATGGGATGTGGGCAGCGCATGTGGACTTTTATTGCCCATCCCTAATTGCCCTTGAACTGAGAGTCTCGCTGGGCCATTTCAGAGGGGCAGTTAAGAGTCAACCACATTGCTGTGTGTCTGGAGTCACATGTAGATCAGACTGGGTAAGGACAGCAGATTTCCTTCCCTAAAGGACATTGGTGAACCAGATGCGTTTTTATGACAATGATCATTTCATGGTTTCATTTATTGACTGAATGTAAATTCCACGAGCTGCTGTGATAAGATTTGAACCTGTGTCCCCAGAGTATTGGCCTGGTCTCTAGATTACTCGTCCAGTGACATTACTACATCACCATCTCTCCCTACACACCCTAACTGGTACCCAAAAGAGTAGATACAAAAATCCATTTTCAACTTTTCCCCTTGGTGGAGGGATCAATAACCAGGAGGAATAGATTGAAGGTTTAGAGGGGATGTGAGGAAGGATTTTTCCACCCGAGGGTGGTGGGAATCTGGAACTCACTGCCTGAAAGGGTGGTGGAGGCAGAAACCCTCATAACATTGAAGAAGTATTTGGATGTGCACTTGCAATGCCATGACATACAGGGCTATAGGCCTAGTGCTGGAAAATGGGATTAGAACAGTTAGGGACTTGTTTGCCAGCACAGACCTGATGGGCTGAAGGGTCTTTCTCTGTGCTGTAGACTCTATTACCTATTTAATGAGTAGTTGGTCAACAAGGATCAGGGACATCACTGAACACTAAAGATTCAATAATCTGCCTGTGTCATCACATCTTGTAACCATTTCACACAGTCTACAGTGGTTCCCCATTTCAGACTCGATCTCTCCCACAACTTCTGAAGAAGGGTCATGCAGATTCAAAACGTTAACTCTGTTTCTCTCTCCACAGATGTTGTCAGACCTGCTGAGTTTTTCCAGCATTTTGTTTCTATTGCTAACCGAGCCCCCGATTAAACCAGGTTAAGCCTGATAACCAGTGGCAAGAATGTTGCTGTATTTTAGATAGAAAAGGGTTTACATCTGATAGGGTTTTTCATCTCAAGTTTTCAACCTCTTCCTTTGCAGCCTTTATGGTGTTGCCCTGTTTTATTGACACTTAGGGGCTCTGCTTAATCTTCAGCTTTTGTTCATCCTGCAGCGTGTTCAGTGCCCGTCTCGTGCTCTTCCAGGGCCTCAATGTAAAATCTCTCAGCTCCCTTCCTACTGTGAAAATTTAAGCCTGGTGTTGGCCAAATACTGTTCCCTGATTTATGGTATCTGTTATCGTCGTCCTCTTCACCCCCATCAGTTTCAGCAGGTTTCCCAATCTACAACAAAAGCAAAATACAGCGGATGCTGGAAACCTGACCCATTGTGTCTGACCCATTTCCTGCAACTCTGCCCCCCCACCCCCTCACCCCCACCCCTCCGGCACCTCCCCCTCCCCCCCCACCCCCCCCACCCCCGCACCTCCCCCTCCCCCCCGCCCCGCACACCTCCCTCTCCCCCCCCCACCCCCGCACCTCCCTCTCCCCCCCCCACCCCCGCACCTCCCTCTCCCCCCCCCCACCCCCTCCCTCCCACCCCTCCGGCACCTCCCCCTCCCCCCGCCGCACACCTCCCTCTCCCCCCCCCACCCCCGCACCTCCCTCTCCCCCCCCCACCCCCTCCCTCCCACCCCTCCGGCACCTCCCCCTCCCCCCGCCGCACACCTCCCTCTCCCCCCCCCCACCCCCCGCACCTCCCTCTCCCCCCCCCACCCCCGCACCTCCCTCTCCCCCCCCACCCCCCCCCACCCCCCGCACCTCCCCCTCCCCCCCCCCGCACCTCCTTCTCCCCCCCCGCACCCCCCCACCCCCCGCACCTCCCTCTCCCCCCCCCCCCCCCCCCCCCCCCCCCGCACCTCCTTCTCCCCCCCCCACCTTCCTCTCCACCCCCCCCCGCACCTCCTTCTCCCCCCCCCCCCGCACCTCCCTCACCCCCCCCCCGCACCTCCCCCTCCCCCCCCACCCCCGCACCTCCCTCTCCCCCCCCCACCCCCCCCTCCCACCCCTCCGGCACCTCCCCCTCCCCCCCCGCACACCTCCCTCTCCCCCCCCCACCCCCCCCCCCACCCCCCGCACCTCCCCCTCCCCCCTCCACCCCCCCCCACCCCCGCACCTCCCCTCCCCCCCCCCCCCCCCCGCCCCTCCCTCTCCCCCCCCCCCCCGCACCCCCCCCCCGCACCTCCCTCTCCCCTCCCCCCCCCCGCACCTCCCCCTCCCCCCCCCACCCCCGCACCTCCCTCTCCCCCCCCGCACCCCCCCCACTCCCCCGCACCTCCCTCTCCCCCCCCCGCACCTCCTCCTCCCCCCCCCACCCCCGCACCTCCCTCTCCCCCCCCGCACCCCCCCACCCCCCCGCACCTCCCTCTCCCCCCCCCGCACCTCCCTCTCCACCCCCCAACCCCCCCACCCCCCGCACCTCCCCCTCCCCCCGCCGCACACCTCCCTCTCCACCCCCCCGCACCTCCTTCTCCCCCCCCCGCACCTCCCCCTCCCCCCCCCACCCCCGCACCTCCCTCTCCCCCCCCCCTCCCCCCCCCACCCCCGCACCTCCCTCTCCCCCCCCCAGCCCCGCACCTCCCTCTCCCCCCCCACCCCCCCCACCCCCCGCACCTCCCTCTCCCCCCCCACCCCCCCCCCCACCCCCCGCACCTCCCCCTCCCCCCCCCCACCCACCCCCCCCCCCCCCCCCCCCCCCTCCCCCCCCCCCCCTCCCACCCCCCCCCCCCCCCCCCCCCCCCCCCCCCCCCCCCCCCCCCCCCCCCCCCCCCCCCCCCCCCCGCACACCTCCCTCTCCCCCCCCCCGCACCTCCCCCTCCCCCCCCCACCCCCCGCACCTCCCCCTCCCCCCCCCCACCCCCCCCACCCCCCGCACCTCCCTCTCCCCCCCCCGCACCTCCCTCTCCCCCCCCCACCCCCCCCACCCCCCGCACCTCCCCCTCCCCCCCCCCCCCCACCCCCCACCTCCCTCCCCCCCCCCCACACCTCCCTCTCCCCCCCCCCCCCCCGCACCTCCCTCTCCCCCCCCCGCACACCTCCCTCTCCCCCCCCCCACCCCCCCGCACCTCCCCCCCCCCCCCCCCGCACCTCCCTCTCCCCCCCCCCCCCCCCACCCCCCGCACCTCCCTCTCCCCCCCCCCACCCCCGCACCTCCCTCTCCCCCCCCCGCCCCCCCCCACCCCCCCGCATCCCTCTCCCCCCCCCACCCCCACCCCCCAGCACCTCCCCTCCCCCCTCCCCCACCCCCGCACCTCCCTCTCCCCCCCCCCCCCCCCCCCCCCCCCCCCCCCCCCCCCCCCCCCCCCCCCCCCCCCCCCCCCCCCCCCCCCCTGCCCCCCCCCCCCCCCCCTCCCCCCCCCCCCCCCCCCCCTCCCCCCCCCCCCCCCCCCCCCCCCCCCCCCTCCCCCCCCCCCCCCCCCCCCCCCCCCCCCCCCACCCCCCACCCCCCCCCCCCCCCCCCCCCCCCCCCCCCCCCCCCCCCCCCCCCCCTCCCCCCCCCCCTCCCCCCCCCCCCCCCCCACCCCCCCCCCCCCCCCCCTCCCCCCCCCCACTCCCCCCCACCCCCCCCCTCCCCCTCCTCCCCCCCCCCTCCCCCCCCCCCACCCCCCCCCCCCCCCCCCTCCCCCCCCCCCCTCCCCCCCCCCACCCCCCCCCCCCCCAGACCCCCCCTCCCCCCCCCCGCACCTCCCTCTCCCCCCCACCCCCGCACCTCCCCCTCCCCCCCCCACCCCCCCCACCCCCCGCACCTCCCTCTCCCCCCCGCACCTTCCTCCCTCTCCCCCCCCCCACCCCCCGCACCTCCCTCTCCCCCCCCGCACACCTCCCTCTCCCCCCCCCGCACACCTCCCTCTCCCCCCCGCACCTTCCTCCCTCTCCCCCCCCCAGCCCCGCACCTCCCTCTGCCCCCCCCAGCCCCGCACCTTCCTCCCTCTCCCCCCCCCGCACACCTCCCTCTCCCCCCCGCACACCTCCCTCTCCCCCCCGCACACCTCCCTCTCCCCCCCGCACACCTCCCTCTCCCCCCCGCACACCTCCCTCTCCCCCCCCGCACACCTCCCTCTCCCCCCCGCACACCTCCCTCTCCCCCCCGCACACCTCCCTCTCCCCCCCGCGCACTCCTTCCTCTGCCCCGCGCACTCCTTCCTCTGCCCCGCGCACTCCTTCCTCTGCCCCGCGCACTCCTTCCTCTGCCCCGCGCACTCCTTCCTCTGCCCCGCGCACTCCTTCCTCTGCCCCGCGCACTCCTTCCTCTGCCCCGCGCACTCCTTCCTCTGCCCCGCGCACTCCTTCCTCTGCCCCGCGCACTCCTTCCTCTGCCCCGCGCACTCCTTCCTCTGCCCCGCGCACTCCTTCCTCTGCCCCGCGCACTCCTTCCTCTGCCCCGCGCACTCCTTCCTCTGCCCCGCGCACTCCTTCCTCTGCCCCGCGCACTCCTTCCTCTGCCCCGCGCACTCCTTCCTCTGCCCCGCGCACACATTCCTCTGCCCCGCGCACACATTCCTCTGCCCCGCGCACACATTCCTCTGCCCCGCGCACACATTCCTCTGCCCCGCGCACACATTCCTCTGCCCCGCGCACACATTCCTCTGCCCCGCGCACACATTCCTCTGCCCCACGCACACATTCCTCTGCCCCACGCACACATTCCTCTCCCCCCCACGCACACATTCCTCTCCCCCCCACGCACACATTCCTCTCCCCCCCACGCACACATTCCTCTCCCCCCCACGCACACATTCCTCTCCCCCCCACGCACACATTCCTCTCCCCCCCACGCACACATTCCTCTGCCCCCCACGCACACATTCCTCTGCCCCCCACGCACACATTCCTCTGCCCCCCACGCACACCTGCCTCTGCCCCCCACACACCTTCCTCTGCCCCCCACACACCTTCCTCTGCCCCCCACACACCTTCCTCTGCCCCCCACACACACATTCCTCTGCCCCCCACACACACATTCCTCTGCCCCCACACACACATTCCTCTGCCCCCCACACACACATTCCTCTGCCCCCCACACACACATTCCTCTGCCCCCACACACACATTCCTCTGCCCCCCACACACACATTCCTCTGCCCCACACACACACATTCCTCTGCCCCACACACACACATTCCTCTGCCCCACACACACACATTCCTCTGCCCCACACACACACATTCCTCTGCCCCACACACACACATTCCTCTGCCCCACACACACACATTCCTCTGCCCCACACACACACATTCCTCTGCCCCACACACACACATTCCTCTGCCCCACACACACACATTCCTCTGCCCCACACACACACATTCCTCTGCCCCACACACACACATTCCTCTGCCCCACACACACACATTCCTCTGCCCCACACACACACATTCCTCTGCCCCACACACACACATTCCTCTGCCCCACACACACACATTCCTCTGCCCCACACACACACATTCCTCTGCCCCACACACACACATTCCTCTGCCCCACACACACACATTCCTCTGCCCCACACACACACATTCCTCTGCCCCACACACACACATTCCTCTGCCCCACACACACACATTCCTCTGCCCCACACACACACATTCCTCTGCCCCACACACACACATTCCTCTGCCCCACACACACACATTCCTCTGCCCCACACACACACATTCCTCTGCCCCACACACACACATTCCTCTCTGCCCCGCGCACTCCTTCCTCTGCCCCGCGCACTCCTTCCTCTGCCCCGCGCACACATTCCTCTGCCCCACGCACTCCTTCCTCTGCCCCACGCACACATTCCTCTGCCCCACGCACACATTCCTCTGCCCCACGCACACATTCCTCTGCCCCACGCACACATTCCTCTGCCCCACGCACACATTCCTCTGCCCCACGCACACATTCCTCTGCCCCACGCACACATTCCTCTGCCCCACGCACACATTCCTCTGCCCCACGCACACATTCCTCTGCCCCACGCACACATTCCTCTGCCCCACGCACACATTCCTCTGCCCCACGCACACATTCCTCTGCCCCACGCACACATTCCTCTGCCCCACGCACACATTCCTCTCCCCCCCACACACACATTCCTCTCCCCCCCACACACACATTCCTCTGCCCCCCACACACACATTCCTCTCCCCCCCACACACACATTCCTCTCCCCCCCACACACACATTCCTCTGCCCCCCACACACACATTCCTCTGCCCCCCACACACACATTCCTCTGCCCCCCACACACACCTGCCTCTGCCCCACACACACACATTCCTCTGCCCCACACACACACATTCCTCTGCCCCACACACACACATTCCTCTGCCCCACACACACACATTCCTCTGCCCCACACACACACATTCCTCTGCCCCACACACACACATTCCTCTGCCCCACACACACACATTCCTCTGCCCCACACACACACATTCCTCTGCCCCACACACACCTTCCTCTGCCCCACACACACTCCTTCCTCTGCCCCACACACACTCCTTCCTCTGCCCCACACACACCTTCCTCTGCCCCACACACACCTTCCTCTGCCCCACACACACCTTCCTCTGCCCCCACGCACCTTCCTCTCCCCCCCGCACCTTCCTCTCCCCCCCGCACCTCCCTCTCCCCCCCCACACACATTCCTCTGCCCCCCACACACATTCCTCTGCCCCCCACACACATTCCTCTGCCCCCCACACACATTCCTCTGCCCCCCACACACATTCCTCTGCCCCCCACACACATTCCTCTGCCCCCCACACACATTCCTCTGCCCCCCACACACATTCCTCTGCCCCCCACACACATTCCTCTGCCCCCCACACACATTCCTCTGCCCCCCACACACATTCCTCTGCCCCCCACACACATTCCTCTGCCCCCCACACACATTCCTCTGCCCCCCACACACATTCCTCTGCCCCCCACACACATTCCTCTGCCCCCCACACACATTCCTCTGCCCCCCACACACATTCCTCTGCCCCCCACACACATTCCTCTGCCCCCCACACACATTCCTCTGCCCCCCACACACATTCCTCTGCCCCCCACACACATTCCTCTGCCCCCCACACACATTCCTCTGCCCCCCACACACATTCCTCTGCCCCCCACACACATTCCTCTGCCCCCCACACACATTCCTCTGCCCCCCACACACATTCCTCTGCCCCCCACACACATTCCTCTGCCCCCCACACACATTCCTCTGCCCCCCACACACATTCCTCTGCCCCCCACACACATTCCTCTGCCCCCCACACACATTCCTCTGCCCCCCACACACATTCCTCTGCCCCCCACACACATTCCTCTGCCCCCCACACACATTCCTCTGCCCCCCACACACATTCCTCTGCCCCCCACACACATTCCTCTGCCCCCCACACACATTCCTCTGCCCCCCACACACATTCCTCTGCCCCCCACACACATTCCTCTGCCCCCCACACACATTCCTCTGCCCCCCACACACATTCCTCTGCCCCCCACACACATTCCTCTGCCCCCCACACACATTCCTCTGCCCCCCACACACATTCCTCTGCCCCCCACACACATTCCTCTGCCCCCCACACACATTCCTCTGCCCCACACACACATTCCTCTGCCCCACACACACATTCCTCTGCCCCACACACACATTCCTCTGCCCCACACACACATTCCTCTGCCCCACACACACATTCCTCTGCCCCACACACACATTCCTCTGCCCCACACACACATTCCTCTGCCCCACACACACATTCCTCTGCCCCACACACACATTCCTCTGCCCCACACACACATTCCTCTGCCCCACACACACATTCCTCTGCCCCACACACACATTCCTCTGCCCCACACACACATTCCTCTGCCCCACACACACATTCCTCTGCCCCACACACACATTCCTCTGCCCCACACACACATTCCTCTGCCTCCCAGAACCATGATAGGGTCCCCCTTGTCCTCACTCATCACCCCACCAGCCTCCGCATTCAAAGAATCATCCTCCTGCCAACTCCAGCATGATGCCACCACCAATCACATCTTCGCTTCACCCCCTGCCACTGCCCCCCATTGTCACTCTGTAGGGATCATTCCCTCTGGGACACCCTGGTCCACTCCTCCATCATCCCCAACACCTCAACTCCCTCCCACGGCACCTTCCCATGCAACCGCAGAAGGTGCAACACCTGCCCCTTTACTTCCTCTCTCCTCACCGTCCAAGGGCCCAAACACCCCTTTCAAGTGAAGCAGCATTTCACTTGCACTTCCCTCAATTTAGTCTACTGCATTCACTGCTCCCAATGCCGTTTCCTCTACATTGGACAGACCAAACGCAGACTGGGTGACCACTTTGCAGAACACCTTCGGTCTGTCCGCAAGCATGACCCAGACCTCCCTGTCGCTTGCCATTTCAACACTCCACCTTGCTCTCTTGCCCACATGTCTGTCCTTGGCCTGCTGCATTGTTCCGGTGAAGCCCAACGCAAACTGGAGGAACAACACCTCATCTTCCAACTAGGCACTTTACAGCCTTCCGGACTGAATATTGAGTTGCAACAGCTTCAATCTATGAACTCTCTCTTCCATCCTCAACCTCTTTGATTCAATATTCATTTTAATTTTTTAATGTTTATTTTTTATCCATTTGTTTTTATTTTCATAATTATTCATTGTTTTATCGCCACCTTTTAACCTACATTCAATCTTTTTTCCCACCACTGACCTCTCCCCCAACTCGGGCCATCTGTTACTTGTTCATGTTGCTCTTTCCAGAGTGCTTACCCTTGTCCTGCTATTATCACATTCTGCTTTCTGCCTTTAATGCCACTATCAGCACCTCCTTTAGCCAGTATCACTATCATTAACACCCTTTTGTCCTTTTGTTAATGACATCTTTTGCGATCTCTCCTTTGCCCCCACCTATCGCTGGCCTTCTATCCAGCTCCACCACCCCCCACCCCCCAATCCCATTAAACAGTATACATTTCATTACATTTTTACTTCTCTTTAGCTCTGAAGAAGTCATACGGACTCAAAACTTTAACAATTTTTTCCCGCACAGATGCTATGTTGGACCTGCTGAGTTTTTCCAGCATTTTCTGTTTTTGTTCTCAATCTGCAAGTCGTGTTACCTTTACTGACGGTGGAGAGGGTGTGGTTAAGTGTATACACTGCGCATAGACATGGAAAGTGTCCCTGGCTTTTGACTTTAACGTTTTATTTTAAAACCTCAGGTTGAGAGAGCAGGAAATGCCTGCTTGTTACTTTAAGAATGGAGAAGTTAATCAGGGGCTGTTGATTAATGACCCCACGCTCAAGTTTTTAAAACTCGTAGGTTGGAGAGAAGCTCAGACACAAACAGAGGGGCGAATGGAATAGGAGTCGATTGCCACATAACAGCGAGTAAAGCGATTCAGAGGGAAGAGTTCTCCGGCCTTACCTGCGTCAATGTAGCCTGGCACACCAGCAATATCGCTACAGCGAAGATCGGTATTTTCACTATAGTATGTCAGTCCTCACCATTAAAATCCGCAAAGGAAGATTTCCGGTCTAACGGGCACCTGTTGGATGTAGTTCTTGTAAATGATTAACGTTGGTTCTATAGGTTGAAACCATAGCAACACGGTCCGGGCTGCAGTTGGACTTTCTTAGCTGGGAGAAATCACCGGATCTTTAATTGGTTGCTTAGGTCTGTGGGAACTCAATATCATCTGTTGAAACAGCATTTAAAAGGGCAAAGTCCCAGACTGACTGGGGCCAAGACTTGTTCCCAGATTCTGTTCCAATCCCATATCTCCCCGAGCCACGACAAGATGAATGCAGGGATGAAACTAAAACAAAAATAGCTGGAAAAACTCAGCAGGTCTGACAGCATCTGCAGAGAGAAACACAGAGTTAACGTTTCGACAGTTCTGTTGAAGAGTCATACGGACTCGAAACATTAAGTTTGTTCCTCTCCACAGTTGCTGTCAGACCTGCTGAGTTTTTCCAGCTATTTTTGTTTATGTTATCCTTATGAATCTGTACATATCAGTAAATGTATAGTTGTGGATGAATGAGTATTATAATATAGTTCATTTTTTCTTGTTTAATAAACATTTTATTATTTTGTTAAAAGTTCATCAGCTGACTCTTGTGACACTGTTCAGTAGCTACTCTCCACATTTCTAAACAAAAAATAAAAGTTAGGATCTATCAAGCGAGGTTCCACCCTAGGATCTGGCTTGTCCTCAGTTGGGATCATAACATCATCTGCTATTAAAACCCTTATCCATGCTTTTGTTACTTCTAGATGTGGTTGTTCCAAAGCACGCCTGCCCACCTTCACTTGTACTAACCTCTGTAAAACTGAGGGCATCTAAAATTCTGCTGCTGATGTTCAAACTTGCCCTGAGTCCCATTCACTCATCATCCCCATATGTTGCTGACCTACTTTGGCTTCTTGATTTTAACATTCTCAGTTGTGCTTTCAGATTCCTCCATGAGCCCTTCCCCTCCCTGGGGGAAATTTTATGGCAGTGGGATTTTACATTCCCACCGAAGCCAACGAAGTTTAGAATGTCTCGCTGCATTTTACAACCCTGCCCCTGGCGAAATTCTGCCCCACTTTCTCTGTAATCTCCTCCAGCACCTCAACCCTCTAAGGTACCTTCCCTCTGCTAATTCTGGCCTTCTGACCATTCCTGATTGTAAATTGCTCCACATTGGTGGTCCCACCTTCAGCCACATGGGCCCTAAACTGTGGAATTCTCTCCCTAAACCTTTCTGCCTCCCTACCTCTCTTTCCTCTTTAAGATGATCCTTAACACTTATCTCCTTAAGCGTTTGGTTGCATCCCTTTATGTGCCTCAGTGCAAAATTTTGTTTAATAATTTTTTTAATTCATTCATGGGATGTGAGCATGACTGGCTAGAGCAGCATTTATTACCCATCCCTAATTGTTCCTGTGGAATGTGGTAAGATGGTTTATTTCTTAAAGGTGCTATATAAATATAAGTTATTGTTGTTGGTAACTGACCCTCCTTCGACTGGAAACAATTTCTCCATATTTATTCTATCAAAACCATTTATAACTCTGAACACCTCAATCTATTTTACATTCTCTCATCTTCAGAGAAAAACACAGATTTTCTAATCTCTCCACACAACCATAATCCCTCGTCCCTGGCATTATCCTGGTAAATTTCTGTGCACCCTCTCTAAGACCTTAACAAACTTCTTAAAGTGCGGTGTGCAGAATTAAGTACAATATTTTAGCAGTTTCCTAACCAGTGTTTTATGAAGGTTTAATGTCACTTAAAACAGAGAGACTTCAGAAGAGAGAGGTTAAATCAGTGATACTTCAGGAGAGAGAGGTTAAACCAGTGATACTTCAGGAAAGAGAGGTTAAAACAGCGAGACTTTGGGAGAGAGATTAAAACAGCGAGACTTCGGGAGAGAGAGATTAAATCAGTGAGACTTCAGGAGAGAGAGATTAAAACAGGGAGACTTCAGGAAAGAGAGATTAAATCAGTGAGACTTTGGGAAAGAGATTAAATCAGTGAGACTTCGGGAAAGAGAGATTAAATCAGTGAGACTTTGGGAAAGAGAGATTAAATCAGTGAGATTTTGGGAAAGAGAGATTAAATCAGTGAGACTTCGGGAAAGAGAGATTAAATCAGTGAGACTTCAGGAGAGAGGTTAAAACTACAAGACTTCAGGAGAGAGAGGTTAAAACAGCAAGACTTCAGGAGAGAGAGGTTAAAACAATGAGACTTCGGGAGAGAGATGTTAAAACAATGAGACTTCAGGAGAGAGAGGTTAAAACGGCAAGACTTCGGTAGAGAGAGATTAAAACAGCGAGACTTTGAGAGAGAAAGATTAAATCAGTGAGACTTCAGGACAGAGAGGTTAAAACAGCGAGACTGGGAGAGAGAAATTAAATCAGTGAGACTTAAGAACAGAGAGATTAAATTAGTGAGACTTCGGGATAGAGAGTTTAAAACAGCGAGACTTCAGGAGAGAGAGGTTAAAACAGTGAGACTTCAGGAGAGAGAGGTTAAAACAGTGAGACTTCAGGACAGAGAGATTAAATCAGTGAGACTTCGGGACAGAGAGGTTAAAACAGCGAGACTTCAGGACAGAGAGATTAAATCAGTGAGACTTTGGGAGAGAGAGATTAAATCAGTGAGACTTCAGGACAGAGAGATTAAATCAGTGACCCTTCAGGACAGAGAGGTTAAAACAGCGAGACTTTGAGAGACAGAGATTAAATCAATGAGACTTCGGGACAGAGAGGTTAAAACAGTGAGACTTTGAGAGAGAGAGATTAAATCAGTGAGACTTCAAGACAGAGAGGTTAAAATAGCGAGACTTTGGGAGAGAGAGATTAAATCAGTGAGACTTCAGGACAGAGAGATTAAATCAGTGAGACTTCGGGACAGAGAGGTTAAAACAGTGAGACTTCAGGACAGAGAGATTAAATCAGTGAGTCTTTGGGACAGAGAGGTTACAACAGTGAGACTTCAGGAGAGAGAGGTTAAATCAGTGAGTCTTCAGGACAGAGAGATTAAATCAGTGAGACTTCGGGACAGAGAGGTTAAAGCAGCAAGACGTCAGGAAAGCAAGGGTCCATATTCTATTTAGTTAAGATATATTTAGGGAGCTCAATCCTGTGATTTGCACATTCTGCACTCTGTGGGAATTCTAGACACTCTTGGCGATCTGGATGGACCATGTGTGCAGGGAGGTGCCTCCAACTGGAGCAACACGAGCTCAGGGTTTCTGAGCTTGAGTGGCAGCGGGGGGCACTCTGGTGCATTCACAAGGCTAAAAGGTTTCTGGACGTGGTGATTCACAGCTTAAGGAAGTGCCAGCAGATAGGTAATGGGTGACCACCAGACAGCAGAAAGGGACCAGGCAGGTAGTGAGGGAACCCCCCGAGTGCATCTCACTTGCAAACCATATGTTGGCCTTGGAAAATGGTCATGGTTCCTCTGTGGAGACCAACCAGAACCAAGGCCAGGGCACTGTGGGTGGTCCAGCTGCTCGGGGGTGGGGGGGGGGGGGGGGGAGAAGAAGTGTGGAAGGGCAGTAGTGGTAGGGGATTTGTTAGTGAGGGGAATAGACAGGCGCTTCTGCGACCACAGACGTGACTCCAGGATGGTTTGTTGCCTCCCAGGTGCCAGGGTCAAGGATGTTATGGAAGGGCTACAGGGCATTCTGAAGGGGGAGGGTGAACAGCCAGAGGTCATGGTCCATGTTGGGACCAATGACATAGGAAGAAAGAGAAATGAGGTCCTGCAAGCAGACTTTAGGGAGTTGGGTTGGAAATTGAAAAGTGGGACTTCAAAGGTAATAATCTCCAGATTACTCCCAGTGCCACACAGTAGTGAGTATAGGAACAGAAGGAGAGAGCAGATGAATTTGTGGCTGGAGAGCTGGTGCAGGAGGGAGGGCTTTAGAATCCTTTGGGACCATTTCTGGGGGAGGTGGGACTTGTACAAGTTGGATGGGTTACATCTGAACAGGAACAGGACCATCATCCACCCGGGGAGGTTTGCTAATGCTGTTGGGGTGGATTTAAACTGAATTGGCAGAGGGATGGGATCCTGAAAGTAGTTCAGAGGGGAGAGAAGCTGAGATGGAATTAGATGTTAAAACACTGGTGAGTGAGTCTGGAAGTAGAGGAAACATAGGCTAGAAAGGAAAGAAGTGAGTTTAGCAAGGCTAAATGGAAAATACTTTAATGAAAGGAGCCTGAGGAATAAGACAGATGACTAGAGGGCACGGATAGGCACGTGGGTGTATGCCTTTATTAAGAGCAGGGAGGTTATGCTGGAACTGTACAAGACGCTGGTTAAACCACAACTGGAGCAGTTGTGGTCACCACATTATAGGAGGGATGTGATTGCACTGGAGAGGGTGCAGAGGAGATTTACCAGGATGTTGCCTGGGCTGGCGGGTCTGAGCTATGAGGAAAGATTGGATAGGCTGGGGTTGTTTTCCTTGGAGCAGCGAAGGTTGAGAGGTGATCTGATAGAGGTGTATAAGATTATGAGGGGCATAGATAGGGTAGATAGGAAGCCACTTTTTCCATTCGTAGAAGGGTCAACAACCAGGGGCCATAGATTGAAGGTAAGAGGTAGAAGGCTAAGAGGGGAGGTGAGGAGAAATGTTTTCACCCAGAGGGTGGTGGGAGTCTGGAACTCACCGCCTGAAAGGGTGGTTGAGTCAGAAACTCTCGTAACGTTTAAGAAGTATTTAGATATTCACTTGCGTTGCTATAGCCTCCAGGGCTATGGGCCAGGGGCTGGAAAATGGGATTAATGTGGTCAGATCTTTGTTGACCAGCGCTGACACAATGGGCTGAATGGCCTCCTTCTGTGCTGCAGATGTCTATGAGTCTGTAAGTCTACTTCCTTGCTTGTGTATTTTATGTCTGTATTAATAAAGTCAAGGATCCAATGTGTTTTTCTTCGATGATCTTCTCAAGTTGTCCTGCCACCCTTGAAAGACTTACATCCCAGTTCCACCTGCTCCTGCTCCCCATTTAAGATGCTTTTATTTCTTCATATGCTCTCTCTTCAACAAACTGTATCATTTCACATTTCATCTGCCATGTGTCTCCCCATTTCACCAGGTCTGTCCATGTCACCCTGAAGTCTGTTACTATCCTCCTCATTTACTACCTTTCCGAATTTCATCCCATCTGCAAACTTTGAATTTATGCCCTGAGAGCAGGTCATTGATATATAACAAACATGGTCCTAACACTGACCCCAGGGAAACACCGCTTCATACCCAGCCTGAAAAATAACCATTCAGCATTACGCTGCTTCCTGACCCTGAACCTACTTTGCATACATGGTGCCATTGTCACTTTAACCCCTTGGGCTCTCATTTCACTAATTATGCGCTTTATAAACACCTTTGGAATTCGGGATGGACAATTAATTCAGGCCAAGCCAGCAACGGCCGCACGATTGAAACAAAGGCCGTATGCATAACAAAAACAGAATTACCTGGGAAAACTCAGCAGGTCTGGCAGCATCGGCGGAGAAGAAAAGAGTTGACGTTTCGAGTCCTCATGACCCTTCGACAGAACTTGAGTTCGAGTCAAGAAAGAGTTGAAATATAAGCTGGTTTAAGGTGTGTGTGTGGGGGGCGGAGAGCACACACCTTAAACCAGCTTATATTTCAACTCTTTCTTGACTCGAACTCAAGTTCTGTCGAAGGGTCATGAGGACTCGAAACTTCAACTTTGCTCTTCTCCGCCGATGCTGCCAGACCTGCTGAGTTTTCCCAGGTAATTCTGTTTTTGTTTTGGATTTCCAGCATCCGCAGTTTTTTTGTTTTTATCAGCCGTATGCATAACGTTGACTAGCCTCCCCTTAACTGCCCTTTCCATAAAGTCATCAAAAAAAGTCCATTAAATTAGTAACAAATAGAATGATAGGTTACAGCATAGAGGAGGGCCATTCAGCCTGGGTGTCCATGACAGCTCTCTGCAGGAGTAACTCAGCTCATCCCACACTCTGCCTTTTCCCCGAAACCCTGCAACTTCTATTCTTTACAGATAATTCTACAATTCCTTTTTGAAAGCCCTGATTGCATCTGCCTCTGCCAGACTCTCAGGCACTTCATTCCAGATCCTAACCACTCATTGCGTAAAAAACATTTTTCCTCATGTCACCTTTGGTCCTTTTGCCAATTACCTTAAATATAATTTGTCTTTAGAAAAACTCAAGCTGATCCTTTCATTAACTATCCCATCCTTTCATTAAGTAGCCCATCCTTTCATTAACTAGCCCATCCTTTCATTAACTAGCCCATCCTTTCATGAACTAGCCCATACCTTCATTAACTAGCCCATACTTTCATTAACTAGCCCATACTTTCATTAACCAGCCCATCCTTTCATGAACTAGCCCATCCTTTCACTAACTAGCCCATCCTTTCATTAACTAGCCCATCCTTTCATTAACTAGCCCATCCTTTCATGAACTAGCCTCACTTTCATTAACTAGCCCATCCTTTCATTAACTAGCCCATCCTTTCATGAACTAGCCTCACTTTCATTAACTAGCCCATCCTTTCATTAACTAGCCTCACTTTCATTAACTAGCCCATCCTTTCATTAACTAGCCCATCCTTTCATTAACTAGCCCATACCTTCATGAATTAGCCCATCCTTTCATTAACTAGCCCATCCTTTCATTAACTAGCCTCACTTTCATTAACTAGCCCATCCTTTCATTAACTAGCCCATACCTTCATGAATTAGCCCATCCTTTCATTAACTAGCCCATCCTTTCATTAACTAGCCCATCCTTTCATTAACTAGCCAATACCTTCATGAATTAGCCCATCCTTTCATTAACTAGCCCATCCTTTCATTAACTAGCCCATACTTTCATGAACTAGCCTCACTTTCATTAACTAGCCCATCCTTTCATTAACTAGCCCATCCTTTCATGAACTAGCCTCACTTTCATTAACTAGCCCATCCTTTCATTAACTAGCCCATCCTTTCATTAACTAGCCCATACCTTCATGAATTAGCCCACACTTTCATTAAGTAGCCCATCCTTTCATTAACTAGCCCATCCTTTCATTAACTAGCCCATACCTTCATGAATTAGCCCACACTTTCATTAACTAGCCCATCGTTTCATTAACTAGCCCATCCTTTCATGAACTAGCCCATCCTTTCATGAACTAGCCTCACTTTCATTAACTAGCCCATCCTTTCATTAACTAGCCCATCCTTTCATTAACTAGCCCATACCTTCATGAACTAGCCCACACTTTCATTAACTAGCCCATCCTTTCATTAAGTAGCCCATCCTTTCATTAACTAGCCCATCCTTTCATGAACTAGCCTCACTTTCATTAACTAGCCCATCCTTTCATTAACTAGCCCATCCTTTCATTAACTAGCCCATACCTTCATGAATAAGCCCACACTTTCATTAACTAGCCCATCCTTTCATTAACTAGCCCACACTTTCATTAACTAGCCCATCCTTTCATTAACTAGCCTCACTTTCATTAACTAGCCCATCCTTTCATTAACTAGCCCATACTTTCATGAACTAGCCTCACTTTCATTAACTAGCCCATCCTTTCATTAACTAGCCCATCCTTTCATGAACTAGCCTCACTTTCATTAAATAGCCCATCCTTTCATTAACTAGCCCATACTTTAATTAACTAGCCCATCCTTTCATTAACTAGCCCATCCTTCCATGAACTAGCCTCACTTTCATTAACTAGCCCATCCTTTCATTAACTAGCCCATACTTTCATTAACTAGCCCATCCTTTCATGAATTAGCCCACACTTTCATTAACTAGCCCATCCTTTCATTAACTAGCCCATCCTTTCATGAACTAGCCTCACTTTCATTAACTAGCCCATCCTTTCATTAACTAGCCCATCCTTTCATTAACTAGCCCATACTTTCATGAACTAGCCTCACTTTCATTAACTAGCCCATCCTTTCATTAACTAGCCCATCCTTTCATGAACTAGCCTCACTTTCATTAACTAGCCCATCCTTTCATTAACTAGCCCATCCTTTCATGAACTAGCCTCACTTTCATTAACTAGCCCATCCTTTCATTAACTAGCCCATCCTTTCATTAACTAGCCCATCCTTTCATGAACTAGCCTCACTTTCATTAAGTAGCCCATCCTTTCATTAACTAGCCCATCCTTTCATTAACTAGCCCATCCTTTCATGAACTAGCCTCACTTTCATTAACTAGCCCATCCTTTAATTAACTAGCCCATCCTTTCATTAACTAGCCCATACCTTCATGAATTAGCCCATCCTTTCATTAACTAGCCCATCCTTTCATTAACTAGCCTATCATTCATTAACTAGCCCATACCTTCATGAATTAGCCCACACTTTCATTAACTAGCCCATCCTTTCATTAACTAGCCCATACCTTCATGAATTAGCCCATCCTTTCATTAACTAGCCCATCCTTTCATTAACTAGCCCATCCTTTCATTAACTAGCCCATACCTTCATGAATTAGCCCACACTTTCATTAACTAGCCCATCCTTTCATTAACTAGCCCACACTTTCATTAACTGGCCCATCATTGCATGAACTAGCCCATACGTTCATTAACTAGCCCATCCTTTCATTAACTAGCCCACACTTTCATTAACTAGCCCATACCTTAATGAATTAGCCCACACTTTCATTAACTATCCCACACTTTCATTAAGTAGCCCATCCTTTCATTAACTAGCCCATCCTTTCATTAACTAGCCCACAGTTTCATGAACTAGCCCATCCTTTCATTAACTAGCCCATCCTTTCATTAACTAGCCCATACTTTCATTAACTAGCCCATCCTTTCATTAACTAGCCCATCCTTTCATTAACTAGCCCATCCTTTCATGAACTAGCCTCACTTTCATTAACTAGCCCATCCTTTCATTAACTAGCCCATCCTTTCATGAACTAGCCTCACTTTCATTAACTAGCCCATCCTTTCATTAACTAGCCCATCCTTTCATTAACTAGCCCATACCTTCATGAATTAGCCCACACTTTCATTAAGTAGCCCATCCTTTCATTAACTAGCCCATCCTTTCATTAACTAGCCCATACGTTCATTAACTAGCCCATCCTTTCATTAACTAGCCCATACCTTCATGAATTAGCCCACACTTTCATTAAGTAGCCCATCCTTTCATTAACTAGCCCATCCTTTCATTGACTAGCCCATACCTTCATGAATTAGCCCACACTTTCATTAAGTAGCCCATCCTTTCATTAACTAGCCCATCCTTTCATTAACTAGCCCATACCTTCATGAATTAGCCCACACTTTCATTAACTAGCCCATACTTTCATTAAGTAGCCCATGCTTTCATTAACTAGCCCATCCTTTCATGAACTAGCCTCACTTTCAATAACTAGCCCATCCTTTCATTAACTAGCCCATCCTTTCATGAACTAGCCTCACTTTCATGAACTAGCCCATCCTTTCATTAACTAGCCCATCCTTTCATTAACTAGCCTCACTTTCATTAACTAGCCCATCCTTTCATTAACTAGCCCATACCTTCATGAATTAGCCCACACTTTCATTAAGTAGCCCATCCTTTCATTAACTAGCCCATCCTTTCATTAACTAGCCCATACCTTCATGAATTAGCCCACACTTTCATTAACTAGCCCATACTTTCATTAACTAGCCCATCCTTTCATGAACTAGCCTCACTTTCATTAACTAGCCCATCCTTTCATTACCTAGCCCATACCTTCATGAATTAGCCCACACTTTCATTAACTAGCCCATCCTTTCATTAACTAGCCCATCCTTTCATGAACTAGCCCATCCTTTCATTAACTAGCCCATCCTTTCATTAACTAGCCCATCCTTTCATGAACTAGCCTCACTTTCATTAACTAGCCCATCCTTTCATTAACTAGCCCATCCTTTCATGAACTAGCCTCACTTTCATTAACTAGCCCATCCTTTCATTAACTAGCCCATCCTTTCATTAACTAGCCCATCCTTTCATGAACTAGCCTCACTTTCATTAACTAGCCCATCCTTTCATTAACTAGCCCATCCTTTCATTAACTAGCCCATCCTTTCATGAACTAGCCTCACTTTCATTAACTAGCCCATCCTTTAATTAACTAGCCTATCCTTTCATTAACTAGCCCATACCTTCATGAATTAGCCCATACGTTCATTAACTAGCCCATCCTTTCATTAACTAGCCCACACTTTCATTAACTAGCCCATACCTTCATGAATTAGCCCACACTTTCATTAACTATCCCACACTTTCATTAAGTAGCCCATCCTTTCATTAACTAGCCCATCCTTTCATTAACTAGCCCACAGTTTCATGAACTAGCCCATCCTTTCATTAACTAGCCCATCCTTTCATTAACTAGCCCATACTTTCATTAACTAGCCCATCCTTTCATTAACTAGCCCATACTTTCATTAACTAGCCCATCCTTTCATGAACTAGCCTCACTTTCATTAACTAGCCCATCCTTTCATTAACTAGCCCATCCTTTCATGAACTAGCCTCACTTTCATTAACTAGCCCATCCTTTCATTAACTAGCCCATCCTTTCATTAACTAGCCCATACCTTCATGAATTAGCCCACACTTTCATTAAGTAGCCCATCCTTTCATTAACTAGCCCATCCTTTCATTAACTAGCCCATACGTTCATTAACTAGCCCATCCTTTCATTAACTAGCCCATACCTTCATGAATTAGCCCACACTTTCATTAAGTAGCCCATCCTTTCATTAACTAGCCCATCCTTTCATTAACTAGCCCATACCTTCATGAATTAGCCCACACTTTCATTAAGTAGCCCATCCTTTCATTAACTAGCCCATCCTTTCATTAACTAGCCCATACCTTCATGAATTAGCCCACACTTTCATTAACTAGCCCATACTTTCATTAAGTAGCCCATGCTTTCATTAACTAGCCCATCCTTTCATGAACTAGCTTCACTTTCATTAACTAGCCCATCCTTTCATTAACTAGCCCATCCTTTCATGAACTAGCCTCACTTTCATGAACTAGCCCATCCTTTCATTAACTAGCCCATCCTTTCATTAACTAGCCTCACTTTCATTAACTAGCCCATCCTTTCATTAACTAGCCCATACCTTCATGAATTAGCCCACACTTTCATTAAGTAGCCCATCCTTTCATTAACTAGCCCGTCCTTTTATTAACTAGCCCATACCTTCATGAATTAGCCCACACTTTCATTAACTAGCCCATCCTTTCATTAACTAGCCCATCCTTTCATTAACTAGCCCATACCTTCATGAATTAGCCCACACTTTCATTAACTAGCCCATCCTTTCATTAACTAGCCCACACTTTCATTAACTGGCCCATCATTGCATGAACTAGCCCATACGTTCATTAACTAGCCCATCCTTTCATTAACTAGCCCACACTTTCATTAACTAGCCCATACCTTAATGAATTAGCCCACACTTTCATTAACTATCCCACACTTTCATTAAGTAGCCCATCCTTTCATTAACTAGCCCATCCTTTCATTAACTAGCCCACAGTTTCATGAACTAGCCCATCCTTTCATTAACTAGCCCATCCTTTCATTAACTAGCCCATACTTTCATTAACTAGCCCATCCTTTCATTAACTAGCCCATCCTTTCATTAACTAGCCCATCCTTTCATGAACTAGCCTCACTTTCATTAACTAGCCCATCCTTTCATTAACTAGCCCATCCTTTCATGAACTAGCCTCACTTTCATTAACTAGCCCATCCTTTCATTAACTAGCCCATCCTTTCATTAACTAGCCCATACCTTCATGAATTAGCCCACACTTTCATTAAGTAGCCCATCCTTTCATTAACTAGCCCATCCTTTCATTAACTAGCCCATACGTTCATTAACTAGCCCATCCTTTCATTAACTAGCCCATACCTTCATGAATTAGCCCACACTTTCATTAAGTAGCCCATCCTTTCATTAACTAGCCCATCCTTTCATTGACTAGCCCATACCTTCATGAATTAGCCCACACTTTCATTAAGTAGCCCATCCTTTCATTAACTAGCCCATCCTTTCATTAACTAGCCCATACCTTCATGAATTAGCCCACACTTTCATTAACTAGCCCATACTTTCATTAAGTAGCCCATGCTTTCATTAACTAGCCCATCCTTTCATGAACTAGCCTCACTTTCAATAACTAGCCCATCCTTTCATTAACTAGCCCATCCTTTCATGAACTAGCCTCACTTTCATGAACTAGCCCATCCTTTCATTAACTAGCCCATCCTTTCATTAACTAGCCTCACTTTCATTAACTAGCCCATCCTTTCATTAACTAGCCCATACCTTCATGAATTAGCCCACACTTTCATTAAGTAGCCCATCCTTTCATTAACTAGCCCATCCTTTCATTAACTAGCCCATACCTTCATGAATTAGCCCACACTTTCATTAACTAGCCCATACTTTCATTAACTAGCCCATCCTTTCATGAACTAGCCTCACTTTCATTAACTAGCCCATCCTTTCATTACCTAGCCCATACCTTCATGAATTAGCCCACACTTTCATTAACTAGCCCATCCTTTCATTAACTAGCCCATCCTTTCATGAACTAGCCCATCCTTTCATTAACTAGCCCATCCTTTCATTAACTAGCCCATCCTTTCATGAACTAGCCTCACTTTCATTAACTAGCCCATCCTTTCATTAACTAGCCCATCCTTTCATGAACTAGCCTCACTTTCATTAACTAGCCCATCCTTTCATTAACTAGCCCATCCTTTCATTAACTAGCCCATCCTTTCATGAACTAGCCTCACTTTCATTAACTAGCCCATCCTTTCATTAACTAGCCCATCCTTTCATTAACTAGCCCATCCTTTCATGAACTAGCCTCACTTTCATTAACTAGCCCATCCTTTAATTAACTAGCCTATCCTTTCATTAACTAGCCCATACCTTCATGAATTAGCCCATACGTTCATTAACTAGCCCATCCTTTCATTAACTAGCCCACACTTTCATTAACTAGCCCATACCTTCATGAATTAGCCCACACTTTCATTAACTATCCCACACTTTCATTAAGTAGCCCATCCTTTCATTAACTAGCCCATCCTTTCATTAACTAGCCCACAGTTTCATGAACTAGCCCATCCTTTCATTAACTAGCCCATCCTTTCATTAACTAGCCCATACTTTCATTAACTAGCCCATCCTTTCATTAACTAGCCCATACTTTCATTAACTAGCCCATCCTTTCATGAACTAGCCTCACTTTCATTAACTAGCCCATCCTTTCATTAACTAGCCCATCCTTTCATGAACTAGCCTCACTTTCATTAACTAGCCCATCCTTTCATTAACTAGCCCATCCTTTCATTAACTAGCCCATACCTTCATGAATTAGCCCACACTTTCATTAAGTAGCCCATCCTTTCATTAACTAGCCCATCCTTTCATTAACTAGCCCATACGTTCATTAACTAGCCCATCCTTTCATTAACTAGCCCATACCTTCATGAATTAGCCCACACTTTCATTAAGTAGCCCATCCTTTCATTAACTAGCCCATCCTTTCATTAACTAGCCCATACCTTCATGAATTAGCCCACACTTTCATTAAGTAGCCCATCCTTTCATTAACTAGCCCATCCTTTCATTAACTAGCCCATACCTTCATGAATTAGCCCACACTTTCATTAACTAGCCCATACTTTCATTAAGTAGCCCATGCTTTCATTAACTAGCCCATCCTTTCATGAACTAGCTCACTTTCATTAACTAGCCCATCCTTTCATTAACTAGCCCATCCTTTCATGAACTAGCCTCACTTTCATGAACTAGCCCATCCTTTCATTAACTAGCCCATCCTTTCATTAACTAGCCTCACTTTCATTAACTAGCCCATCCTTTCATTAACTAGCCCATACCTTCATGAATTAGCCCACACTTTCATTAAGTAGCCCATCCTTTCATTAACTAGCCCGTCCTTTTATTAACTAGCCCATACCTTCATGAATTAGCCCACACTTTCATTAACTAGCCCATACTTTCATTAACTAGCCCATCCTTTCATGAACTAGCCTCACTTTCATTAACTAGCCCATCCTTTCATTAACTAGCCCATACCTTCATGAATTAGCCCACACTTTCATTAACTAGCCCATCCTTTCATTAACTAGCCCATCCTTTCATTAACTAGCCCATCCTTTCATGAACTAGCCTCACTTTCATTAACTAGCCCATCCTTTCATTACCTAGCCCATCCTTTCATGAACTAGCCTCACTTTCATTAACTAGCCCATCCTTTCATTAACTAGCCCATCCTTTCATGAACTAGCCTCACTTTCATTAACTAGCCCATCCTTTCATTAACTAGCCCATCCTTTCATTAACTAGCCCATACCTTCATGAATTAGCCCACACTTTCATTAAGTAGCCCATCCTTTCATTAACTAGCCCATCCTTTCATTAACTAGCCCATACCTTCATGAATTAGCCCATCCTTTCATTAACTAGCCCATCCTTTCATTAACTAGCCCATACCTTCATGAATTAGCCCACACTTTCATTAACTAGCCCATCCTTTCATGAACTAGCCTCACTTTCATTAACTAGCCCATCCTTTCATTAACTAGCCCATACCTTCATGAATTAGCCCACACTTTCATTAAGTAGCCCATCCTTTCATTAACTAGCCCATCCTTTCATTAACTAGCCCATACCTTCATGAATTAGCCCACACTTTCATTAACTAGCCCATCCTTTCATTAACTAGCCCACACTTTCATTAACTGGCCCATCATTGCATGAACTAGCCCATACGTTCATTAACTAGCCCATCCTTTCATTAACTAGCCCACACTTTCATTAACTAGCCCATCCTTTCATGAACTAGCCCATACGTTCATTAACTAGCCCATCCTTTCATTAACTAGCCCATACTTTCATTAACTAGCCCATCCTTTCATTAACTAGCCCATACTTTTATGAACTAGCCCATCCTTTCATTAACTAGCCTCACTTTCATTAACTAGCCTCACTTTCATTAACTAGCCCATACCTTCATGAATTAGCCCACACTTTCATTAACTAGCCCATACTTTCATTAACTAGCCCATACCTTCATGAATTAGCCCACACTTTCATTAAGTAGCCCATCCTTTCATTAACTAGCCCATCCTTTCATTAACTAGCCCATACTTTTATTAACTAGCCCATACCTTCATGAATTAGCCCACACTTTCATTAACTAGCCCATCCTTTCATTAACTAGCCCACACTTTCATTAACTGGCCCATCATTGCATGAACTAGCCCATACGTTCATTAACTAACCCATCCTTTCATTAACTAGCCCACAGTTTCATGAACTAGCCCATCCTTTCATGAACTAGCCCATACGTTCATTAACTAGCCCATCCTTTCATGAACTAGCCTCACTTTCATTAACTAGCCCATCCTTTCATTAACTAGCCCATCCTTTCATGAACTAGCCTCACTTTCATTAACTAGCCCATCCTTTCATTAACTAGCCCATCCTTTCATGAACTAGCCTCACTTTCATTAACTAGCCCATCCTTTCATTAACTAGCCCATCCTTTCATTAACTAGCCCATACCTTCATGAATTAGCCCACACTTTCATTAAGTAGCCCATCCTTTCATTAACTAGCCCATCCTTTCATTAACTAGCCCATACGTTCATTAACTAGCCCATCCTTTCATTAACTAGCCCATACCTTCATGAATTAGCCCACACTTTCATTAAGTAGCCCATCCTTTCATTAACTAGCCCATCCTTTCATTAACTAGCCCATACCTTCATGAATTAGCCCACACTTTCATTAAGTAGCCCATCCTTTCATTAACTAGCCCATCCTTTCATTAACTAGCCCATACCTTCATGAATTAGCCCACACTTTCATTAACTAGCCCATACTTTCATTAAGTAGCCCATGCTTTCATTAACTAGCCCATCCTTTCATGAACTAGCCTCACTTTCATTAACTAGCCCATCCTTTCATTAACTAGCCCATCCTTTCATGAACTAGCCTCACTTTCATGAACTAGCCCATCCTTTCATTAACTAGCCCATCCTTTCATTAACTAGCCTCACTTTCATTAACTAGCCCATCCTTTCATTAACTAGCCCATACCTTCATGAATTAGCCCACACTTTCATTAAGTAGCCCATCCTTTCATTAACTAGCCCGTCCTTTTATTAACTAGCCCATACCTTCATGAATTAGCCCACACTTTCATTAACTAGCCCATACTTTCATTAACTAGCCCATCCTTTCATGAACTAGCCTCACTTTCATTAACTAGCCCATCCTTTCATTAACTAGCCCATACCTTCATGAATTAGCCCACACTTTCATTAACTAGCCCATCCTTTCATTAACTAGCCCATCCTTTCATTAACTAGCCCATCCTTTCATGAACTAGCCTCACTTTCATTAACTAGCCCATCCTTTCATTACCTAGCCCATCCTTTCATGAACTAGCCTCACTTTCATTAACTAGCCCATCCTTTCATTAACTAGCCCATCCTTTCATGAACTAGCCTCACTTTCATTAACTAGCCCATCCTTTCATTAACTAGCCCATCCTTTCATTAACTAGCCCATACCTTCATGAATTAGCCCACATTTTCATTAAGTAGCCCATCCTTTCATTAACTAGCCCATCCTTTCATTAACTAGCCCATACCTTCATGAATTAGCCCATCCTTTCATTAACTAGCCCATCCTTTCATTAACTAGCCCATACCTTCATGAATTAGCCCACACTTTCATTAACTAGCCCATCCTTTCATGAACTAGCCTCACTTTCATTAACTAGCCCATCCTTTCATTAACTAGCCCATACCTTCATGAATTAGCCCACACTTTCATTAAGTAGCCCATCCTTTCATTAACTAGCCCATCCTTTCATTAACTAGCCCATACCTTCATGAATTAGCCCACACTTTCATTAACTAGCCCATCCTTTCATTAACTAGCCCACACTTTCATTAACTGGCCCATCATTGCATGAACTAGCCCATACGTTCATTAACTAGCCCATCCTTTCATTAACTAGCCCACACTTTCATTAACTAGCCCATCCTTTCATGAACTAGCCCATACGTTCATTAACTAGCCCATCCTTTCATTAACTAGCCCATACTTTCATTAACTAGCCCATCCTTTCATTAACTAGCCCATACTTTTATGAACTAGCCCATCCTTTCATTAACTAGCCTCACTTTCATTAACTAGCCTCACTTTCATTAACTAGCCCATACCTTCATGAATTAGCCCACACTTTCATTAACTAGCCCATACTTTCATTAACTAGCCCATACCTTCATGAAATAGCCCACACTTTCATTAAGTAGCCCATCCTTTCATTAACTAGCCCATCCTTTCATTAACTAGCCCATACTTTTATTAACTAGCCCATACCTTCATGAATTAGCCCACACTTTCATTAACTAGCCCATCCTTTCATTAACTAGCCCACACTTTCATTAACTGGCCCATCATTGCATGAACTAGCCCATACGTTCATTAACTAACCCATCCTTTCATTAACTAGCCCACAGTTTCATGAACTAGCCCATCCTTTCATGAACTAGCCCATACGTTCATTAACTAGCCCATCCTTTCATGAACTAGCCTCACTTTCATTAACTAGCCCATCCTTTCATTAACTAGCCCATCCTTTCATGAACTAGCCTCACTTTCATTAACTAGCCCATCCTTTCATTAACTAGCCCATCCTTTCATGAACTAGCCTCACTTTCATTAACTAGCCCATCCTTTCATTAACTAGCCCATCCTTTCATGAACTAGCCTCACTTTCATTAACTAGCCCATCCTTTAATTAACTATCCCATCCTTTCATTAACTAGCCCATACCTTCATGAATTAGCCCACACTTTCATTAACTAGCCCATCCTTTCATTAACTAGCCCATCCTTTCATGAACTAGCCCATACGTTCATTAACTAGCCCATCCTTTCATTAACTAGCCCATACCTTCATGAATTAGCCCACACTTTCAGTAACTAGCCCATCCTTTCATTAACTAGCCCACACTTTCATTAACTGGCCCATCATTGCATGAACTAGCCCATACGTTCATTAACTAACTCATCCTTTCATTAACTAGCCCACACTTTCATTAACTAGCCCATACCTTCATGAATTAGCCCACACCTTCATTAACTATCCCACACTTTCATTAAGTAGCCCATACTTTCATTAACTAGCCCATCCTTTCATTAACTAGCCCACAGTTTCATGAACTAGCCCATCCTTTCATTAACTAGCCCATACTTTCATTAACTAGCCCATCCTTTCATTAACTAGCCCATCCTTTCATGAACTAGCCTCACTTTCATTAACTAGCCCATCCTTTCATTAACTAGCCCATCCTTTCATGAACTAGCCTCACTTTCATTAACTAGCCCATCCTTTCATTAACTAGCCCATCCTTTCATGAACTAGCCTCACTTTCATTAACTAGCCCATCCTTTCATTAACTAGCCCATCCTTTCATTAACTAGCCCATACCTTCATGAATTAGCCCACACTTTCATTAAGTAGCCCATCCTTTCATTAACTAGCCCATCCTTTCATTAACTAGCCCATACATTCATTAACTAGCCCATCCTTTCATTAACTAGCCCATACCTTCATGAATTAGCCCACACTTTCATTAAGTAGCCCATCCTTTCATTAACTAGCCCATACCTTCATGAATTAGCCCACACTTTCATTAAGTAGCCCATCCTTTCATTAACTAGCCCATCCTTTCATTAACTAGCCCATACCTTCATGAATTAGCCCACACTTTCATTAACCAGCCCATACTTTCATTAAGTAGCCCATGCTTTCATTAACTAGCCCATACTTTCATGAACTAGCCTCACTTTCATTAACTAGCCCATCCTTTCATTAACTAGCCCATCCTTTCATGAACTAGCCTCACTTTCATGAACTAGCCCATCCTTTCATTAACTAGCCCATCCTTTCATTAACTAGCCTCACTTTCATTAACTAGCCCATCCTTTCATTAACTAGCCCATACCTTCATGAATTAGCCCACACTTTCATTAAGTAGCCCATCCTTTCATTAACTAGCCCATCCTTTCATTAACTAGCCCATCCCTTCATGCATTAGCCCACACTTTCATTAACTAGCCCATACTTTCATTAACTAGCCCATCCTTTCATGAACTAGCCTCACTTTCATTAACTAGCCCATCCTTTCATTAACTAGCCCATCCTTTCATTAACTAGCCCATACCTTCATGAATTAGCCCACACTTTCATTAACTAGCCCATCCTTTCATTAATTAGCCCATCCTTTCATGAACTAGCCTCACTTTCATTAACTAGCCCATCCTTTCATTAACTAGCCCACAGTTTCATGAACTAGCCCATCCTTTCATTAACTAGCCCATACTTTCATTAACTAGCCCATCCTTTCATTAACTAGCCCATCCTTCCATGAACTAGCCTCACTTTCATTAACTAGCCCATCCTTTCATTAACTAGCCCATCCTTTCATTAACTAGCCCATACTTTCATTAACTAGCCCATCCTTTCATGAATTAGCCCACACTTTCATTAACTAGCCCATCCTTTCATTAACTAGCCCATCCTTTCATGAACTAGCCTCACTTTCATTAACTAGCCCATCCTTTCATTAACTAGCCCATCCTTTCATTAACTAGCCCATACTTTCATGAACTAGCCTCACTTTCATTAACTAGCCCATCCTTTCATTAACTAGCCCATCCTTTCATGAACTAGCCTCACTTTCATTAACTAGCCCATCCTTTCATTAACTAGCCCATCCTTTCATGAACTAGCCTCACTTTCATTAACTAGCCCATCCTTTCATTAACTAGCCCATCCTTTCATTAACTAGCCCATCCTTTCATGAACTAGCCTCACTTTCATTAACTATCCCATCCTTTCATTAACTAGCCCATCCTTTCATGAACTAGCCTCACTTTCATTAACTAGCCCATCCTTTAATTAACTAGCCCATCCTTTCATTAACTAGCCCATACCTTCATGAATTAGCCCACACTTTCATTAACTAGCCCATCCTTTCATTAACTAGCCCATCCTTTCATTAACTAGCCCATACCTTCATGAATTAGCCCACACTTTCATTAACTAGCCCATCCTTTCATTAACTAGCCCATACCTTCATGAATTAGCCCACACTTTCATTAACTAGCCCATCCTTTCATTAACTAGCCCATACCTTCATGAATTAGCCCACACTTTCATTAACTAGCCCATCCTTTCATTAACTAGCCCACACTTTCATTAACTGGCCCATCATTGAATGAACTAGCCCATACGTTCATTAACTAGCCCATCCTTTCATTAACTAGCCCACACTTTCATTAACTAGCCCATACCTTCATGAATTAGCCCACACTTTCATTAACTATCCCACACTTTCATTAAGTAGCCCATCCTTTCATTAACTAGCCCATCCTTTCATTAACTAGCCCACAGTTTCATGAACTAGCCCATCCTTTCATTAACTAGCCCATCCTTTCATTAACTAGCCCATACTTTCATTAACTAGCCCATCCTTTCATTAACTAGCCCATACTTTCATTAACTAGCCCATCCTTTCATTAACTAGCCCATCCTTTCATGAACTAGCCTCACTTTCATTAACTAGCCCATCCTTTCATTAACTAGCCCATCCTTTCATGAACTAGCCTCACTTTCATTAACTAGCCCATCCTTTCATTAACTAGCCCATACCTTCATGAATTAGCCCACACTTTCATTAAGTAGCCCATCCTTTCATTAACTAGCCCATCCTTTCATTAACTAGCCCATACGTTCATTAACTAGCCCATCCTTTCATTAACTAGCCCATACCTTCATGAATTAGCCCACACTTTCATTAAGTAGCCCATCCTTTCATTAACTAGCCCATCCTTTCATTAACTAGCCCATACCTTCATGAATTAGCCCACACTTTCATTAAGTAGCCCATCCTTTCATTAACTAGCCCATCCTTTCATTAACTAGCCCATACCTTCATGAATTAGCCCACACTTTCATTAACTAGCCCATACTTTCATTAAGTAGCCCATACTTTCATTAACTAGCCCATCCTTTCATGAACTAGCCTCACTTTCAATAACTAGCCCATCCTTTCATTAACTAGCCCATCCTTTCATGAACTAGCCTCACTTTCATGAACTAGCCCATCCTTTCATTAACTAGCCCATCCTTTCATTAACTAGCCTCACTTTCATTAACTAGCCCATCCTTTCATTAACTAGCCCATACCTTCATGAATTAGCCCACACTTTCATTAAGTAGCCCATCCTTTCATTAACTAGCTCATCCTTTCATTAACTAGCCCATACCTTCATGAATTAGCCCACACTTTCATTAACTAGCCCATACTTTCATTAACTAGCCCATCCTTTCATGAACTAGCCTCACTTTCATTAACTAGCCCATCCTTTCATTACCTAGCCCATACCTTCATGAATTAGCCCACACTTTCATTAACTAGCCCATACCTTCATTAACTAGCCCATCCTTTCATGAACTAGCCCATCCTTTCATTAACTAGCCCATCCTTTCATTAACTAGCCCATCCTTTCATGAACTAGCCTCACTTTCATTAACTAGCCCATCCTTTCATTAACTAGCCCATCCTTTCATGAACTAGCCTCACTTTCATTAACTAGCCCATCCTTTCATTAACTAGCCCATACTTTCATTAACTAGCCCATCCTTTCATTAACTAGCCCATACTTTCATTAACTAGCCCATCCTTTCATTAACTAGCCCATCCTTTCATGAACTAGCCTCACTTTCATTAACTAGCCCATCCTTTCATTAACTAGTCCATCCTTTCATGAACTAGCCTCACTTTCATTAACTAGCCCATCCTTTCATTAACTAGCCCATACCTTCATGAATTAGCCCACACTTTCATTAAGTAGCCCATCCTTTCATTAACTAGCCCATCCTTTCATTAACTAGCCCATACGTTCATTAACTAGCCCATCCTTTCATTAACTAGCCCATACCTTCATGAATTAGCCCACACTTTCATTAAGTAGCCCATCCTTTCATTAACTAGCCCATCCTTTCATTAACTAGCCCATACCTTCATGAATTAGCCCACACTTTCATTAAGTAGCCCATCCTTTCATTAACTAGCCCATCCTTTCATTAACTAGCCCATACCTTCATGAATTAGCCCACACTTTCATTAACTAGCCCATACTTTCATTAAGTAGCCCATACTTTCATTAACTAGCCCATCCTTTCATGAACTAGCCTCACTTTCAATAACTAGCCCATCCTTTCATTAACTAGCCCATCCTTTCATGAACTAGCCTCACTTTCATGAACTAGCCCATCCTTTCATTAACTAGCCCATCCTTTCATTAACTAGCCTCACTTTCATTAACTAGCCCATCCTTTCATTAACTAGCCCATACCTTCATGAATTAGCCCACACTTTCATTAAGTAGCCCATCCTTTCATTAACTAGCCCATCCTTTCATTAACTAGCCCATACCTTCATGAATTAGCCCACACTTTCATTAACTAGCCCATACTTTCATTAACTAGCCCATCCTTTCATGAACTAGCCTCACTTTCATTAACTAGCCCATCCTTTCATTACCTAGCCCATACCTTCATGAATTAGCCCACACTTTCATTAACTAGCCCATACCTTCATTAACTAGCCCATCCTTTCATGAACTAGCCCATCCTTTCATTAACTAGCCCATCCTTTCATTAACTAGCCCATCCTTTCATGAACTAGCCTCACTTTCATTAACTAGCCCATCCTTTCATTAACTAGCCCATCCTTTCATGAACTAGCCTCACTTTCATTAACTAGCCCATCCTTTCATTAACTAGCCCATACTTTCATTAACTAGCCCATCCTTTCATTAACTAGCCCATACTTTCATTAACTAGCCCATCCTTTCATTAACTAGCCCATCCTTTCATGAACTAGCCTCACTTTCATTAACTAGCCCATCCTTTCATTAACTAGTCCATCCTTTCATGAACTAGCCTCACTTTCATTAACTAGCCCATCCTTTCATTAACTAGCCCATACCTTCATGAATTAGCCCACACTTTCATTAAGTAGCCCATCCTTTCATTAACTAGCCCATCCTTTCATTAACTAGCCCATACGTTCATTAACTAGCCCATCCTTTCATTAACTAGCCCATACCTTCATGAATTAGCCCACACTTTCATTAAGTAGCCCATCCTTTCATTAACTAGCCCATCCTTTCATTAACTAGCCCATACCTTCATGAATTAGCCCACACTTTCATTAAGTAGCCCATCCTTTCATTAACTAGCCCATCCTTTCATTAACTAGCCCATACCTTCATGAATTAGCCCACACTTTCATTAACTAGCCCATACTTTCATTAAGTAGCCCATACTTTCATTAACTAGCCCATCCTTTCATGAACTAGCCTCACTTTCAATAACTAGCCCATCCTTTCATTAACTAGCCCATCCTTTCATGAACTAGCCTCACTTTCATGAACTAGCCCATCCTTTCATTAACTAGCCCATCCTTTCATTAACTAGCCTCACTTTCATTAACTAGCCCATCCTTTCATTAACTAGCCCATACCTTCATGAATTAGCCCACACTTTCATTAAGTAGCCCATCCTTTCATTAACTAGCCCATCCTTTCATTAACTAGCCCATACCTTCATGAATTAGCCCACACTTTCATTAACTAGCCCATACTTTCATTAACTAGCCCATCCTTTCATGAACTAGCCTCACTTTCATTAACTAGCCCATCCTTTCATTACCTAGCCCATACCTTCATGAATTAGCCCACACTTTCATTAACTAGCCCATACCTTCATTAACTAGCCCATCCTTTCATGAACTAGCCCATCCTTTCATTAACTAGCCCATCCTTTCATTAACTAGCCCATCCTTTCATGAACTAGCCTCACTTTCATTAACTAGCCCATCCTTTCATTAACTAGCCCATCCTTTCATGAACTAGCCTCACTTTCATTAACTAGCCCATCCTTTCATTAACTAGCCCATCCTTTCATTAACTAGCCCATCCTTTCATGAACTAGCCTCACTTTCATTAACTAGCCCATCCTTTCATTAACTAGCCCATCCTTTCATTAACTAGCCCATCCTTTCATGAACTAGCCTCACTTTCATTAACTAGCCCATCCTTTAATTAACTAGCCCATCCTTTCATTAACTAGCCCATACCTTCATGAATTAGCCAAAATTTCATTACCTAGCCCATCCTTTCATTAACTAGCCCATCCTTTCATTAACTAGCCCATACCTTCATGAATTAGCCCACACTTTCATTAACTAGCCCATCCTTTCATTAACTAGCCCATACCTTCATGAATTAGCCCACACTTTCATTAACTAGCCCATCCTTTCATTAACTAGCCCATACCTTCATGAATTAGCCCACACTTTCATTAACTAGCCCATCCTTTCATTAACTAGCCCACACTTTCATTAACTGGCCCATCATTGCATGAACTAGCCCATACGTTCATTAACTAGCCCATCCTTTCATTAACTAGCCCACACTTTCATTAACTAGCCCATACCTTCATGAATTAGCCCACACTTTCATTAACTATCCCACACTTTCATTAAGTAGCCCATCCTTTCATTAACTAGCCCATCCTTTCATTAACTAGCCCACAGTTTCATGAACTAGCCCATCCTTTCATTAACTAGCCCATACTTTCATTAACTAGCCCATCCTTTCATTAACTAGCCCATACTTTCATTAACTAGCCCATCCTTTCATGAACTAGCCTCACTTTCATTAACTAGCCCATCCTTTCATTAACTAGCCCATCCTTTCATGAACTAGCCTCACTTTCATTAACTAGCCCATCCTTTCATTAACTAGCCCATCCTTTCATTAACTAGCCCATACCTTCATGAATTAGCCCACACTTTCATTAAGTAGCCCATCCTTTCATTAACTAGCCCATCCTTTCATTAACTAGCCCATACGTTCATTAACTAGCCCATCCTTTCATTAACTAGCCCATACCTTCATGAATTAGCCCACACTTTCATTAAGTAGCCCATCCTTTCATTAACTAGCCCATCCTTTCATTAACTAGCCCATACCTTCATGAATTAGCCCACACTTTCATTAAGTAGCCCATCCTTTCATTAACTAGCCCATCCTTTCATTAACTAGCCCATACCTTCATGAATTAGCCCACAATTTCATTAACTAGCCCATACTTTCATTAAGTAGCCCATGCTTTCATTAACTAGCCCATCCTTTCATGAACTAGCCTCACTTTCATTAACTAGCCCATCCTTTCATTAACTAGCCCATCCTTTCATGAACTAGCCTCACTTTCATGAACTAGCCCATCCTTTCATTAACTAGCCCATCCTTTCATTAACTAGCCTCACTTTCATTAACTAGCCCATCCTTTCATTAACTAGCCCATACCTTCATGAATTAGCCCACACTTTCATTAAGTAGCCCATCCTTTCATTAACTAGCCCGTCCTTTTATTAACTAGCCCATACCTTCATGAATTAGCCCACACTTTCATTAACTAGCCCATACTTTCATTAACTAGCCCATCCTTTCATGAACTAGCCTCACTTTCATTAACTAGCCCATCCTTTCATTAACTAGCCCATACCTTCATGAATTAGCCCACACTTTCATTAACTAGCCCATCCTTTCATTAACTAGCCCATCCTTTCATTAACTAGCCCATCCTTTCATGAACTAGCCTCACTTTCATTAACTAGCCCATCCTTTCATTACCTAGCCCATCCTTTCATGAACTAGCCTCACTTTCATTAACTAGCCCATCCTTTCATTAACTAGCCCATCCTTTCATGAACTAGCCTCACTTTCATTAACTAGCCCATCCTTTCATTAACTAGCCCATCCTTTCATTAACTAGCCCATACCTTCATGAATTAGCCCACACTTTCATTAAGTAGCCCATCCTTTCATTAACTAGCCCATCCTTTCATTAACTAGCCCATACCTTCATGAATTAGCCCATCCTTTCATTAACTAGCCCATCCTTTCATTAACTAGCCCATACCTTCATGAATTAGCCCACACTTTCATTAACTAGCCCATCCTTTCATGAACTAGCCTCACTTTCATTAACTAGCCCATCCTTTCATTAACTAGCCCATACCTTCATGAATTAGCCCACACTTTCATTAAGTAGCCCATCCTTTCATTAACTAGCCCATCCTTTCATTAACTAGCCCATACCTTCATGAATTAGCCCACACTTTCATTAACTAGCCCATCCTTTCATTAACTAGCCCACACTTTCATTAACTGGCCCATCATTGCATGAACTAGCCCATACATTCATTAACTAGCCCATCCTTTCATTATCTAGCCCACACTTTCATTAACTAGCCCATCCTTTCATGAACTAGCCCATACGTTCATTAACTAGCCCATCCTTTCATTAACTAGCCCATACTTTCATTAACTAGCCCATCCTTTCATTAACTAGCCCATACTTTTATGAACTAGCCCATCCTTTCATTAACTAGCCTCACTTTCATTAACTAGCCTCACTTTCATTAACTAGCCCATACCTTCATGAATTAGCCCACACTTTCATTAACTAGCCCATACTTTCATTAACTAGCCCATACCTTCATGAATTAGCCCACACTTTCATTAAGTAGCCCATCCTTTCATTAACTAGCCCATCCTTTCATTAACTAGCCCATACTTTTATTAACTAGCCCATACCTTCATGAATTAGCCCACACTTTCATTAACTAGCCCATCCTTTCATTAACTAGCCCACACTTTCATTAACTGGCCCATCATTGCATGAACTAGCCCATACGTTCATTAACTAACCCATCCTTTCATTAACTAGCCCACAGTTTCATGAACTAGCCCATCCTTTCATGAACTAGCCCATACGTTCATTAACTAGCCCATCCTTTCATGAACTAGCCTCACTTTCATTAACTAGCCCATCCTTTCATTAACTAGCCCATCCTTTCATGAACTAGCCTCACTTTCATTAACTAGCCCATCCTTTCATTAACTAGCCCATCCTTTCATGAACTAGCCTCACTTTCATTAACTAGCCCATCCTTTCATTAACTAGCCCATCCTTTCATGAACTAGCCTCACTTTCATTAACTAGCCCATCCTTTAATTAACTATCCCATCCTTTCATTAACTAGCCCATACCTTCATGAATTAGCCCACACTTTCATTAACTAGCCCATCCTTTCATTAACTAGCCCATCCTTTCATTAACTAGCCCATACCTTCATGAATTAGCCCACACTTTCATTAACTAGCCCATCCTTTCATTAACTAGCCCATACCTTCATGAATTAGCCCACACTTTCATTAACTAGCCCATCCTTTCATTAACTAGCCCATACCTTCATGAATTAGCCCACACTTTCAGTAACTAGCCCATCCTTTCATTAACTAGCCCACACTTTCATTAACTGGCCCATCATTGCATGAACTAGCCCATACGTTCATTAACTAGCCCATCCTTTCATTAACTAGCCCACACTTTCATTAACTAGCCCATACCTTCATGAATTAGCCCACACTTTCATTAACTATCCCACACTTTCATTAAGTAGCCCATACTTTCATTAACTAGCCCATCCTTTCATTAACTAGCCCACAGTTTCATGAACTAGCCCATCCTTTCATTAACTAGCCCATACTTTCATTAACTAGCCCATCCTTTCATTAACTAGCCCATCCTTTCATGAACTAGCCTCACTTTCATTAACTAGCCCATCCTTTCATTAACTAGCCCATCCTTTCATGAACTAGCCTCACTTTCATGAACTAGCCCATCCTTTCATTAACTAGCCCATCCTTTCATGAACTAGCCTCACTTTCATTAACTAGCCCATCCTTTCATTAACTAGCCCATCCTTTCATTAACTAGCCCATACCTTCATGAATTAGCCCACACTTTCATTAAGTAGCCCATCCTTTCATTAACTAGCCCATCCTTTCATTAACTAGCCCATACATTCATTAACTAGCCCATCCTTTCATTAACTAGCCCATACCTTCATGAATTAGCCCACACTTTCATTAAGTAGCCCATACTTTCATTAACTAGCCCATACCTTCATGAATTAGCCCACACTTTCATTAAGTAGCCCATCCTTTCATTAACTAGCCCATCCTTTCATTAACTAGCCCATACCTTCATGAATTAGCCCACACTTTCATTAACCAGCCCATACATTCATTAAGTAGCCCATGCTTTCATTAACTAGCCCATCCTTTCATGAACTAGCCTCACTTTCATTAACTAGCCCATCCTTTCATTAACTAGCCCATCCTTTCATGAACTAGCCTCACTTTCATGAACTAGCCCATCCTTTCATTAACTAGCCCATCCTTTCATTAACTAGCCTCACTTTCATTAACTAGCCCATCCTTTCATTAACTAGCCCATACCTTCATGAATTAGCCCACACTTTCATTAAGTAGCCCATCCTTTCATTAACTAGCCCATCCTTTCATTAACTAGCCCATACCTTCATGCATTAGCCCACACTTTCATTAACTAGCCCATACTTTCATTAACTAGCCCATCCTTTCATGAACTAGCCTCACTTTCATTAACTAGCCCATCCTTTCATTAACTAGCCCATCCTTTCATTAACTAGCCCATACCTTCATGAATTAGCCCACACTTTCATTAACTAGCCCATCCTTTCATTAACTAGCCCATCCTTTCTTGAACTAGCCTCACTTTCATTAACTAGCCCATCCTTTCATTAACTAGCCCACAGTTTCATGAACTAGCCCATCCTTTCATTAACTAGCCCATACTTTCATTAACTAGCCCATCCTTTCATTAACTAGCCCATCCTTTCATGAACTAGCCTCACTTTCATTAACTAGCCCATACTTTCATTAACTAGCCCATCCTTTCATTAACTAGCCCATCCTTTCATGAACTAGCCTCACTTTCATGAACTAGCCCATCCTTTCATTAACTAGCCCATCCTTTCATGAACTAGCCTCACTTTCATTAACTAGCCCATCCTTTCATTAACTAGCCCATCCTTTCATTAACTAGCCCATACCTTCATGAATTAGCCCACACTTTCATTAAGTAGCCCATCCTTTCATTAACTAGCCCATCCTTTCATTAACTAGCCCATACATTCATTAACTAGCCCATCCTTTCATTAACTAGCCCATACCTTCATGAATTAGCCCACACTTTCATTAAGTAGCCCATCCTTTCATTAACTAGCCCATACCTTCATGAATTAGCCCACACTTTCATTAAGTAGCCCATCCTTTCATTAACTAGCCCATCCTTTCATTAACTAGCCCATACCTTCATGAATTAGCCCACACTTTCATTAACCAGCCCATACATTCATTAAGTAGCCCATGCTTTCATTAACTAGCCCATCCTTTCATGAACTAGCCTCACTTTCATTAACTAGCCCATCCTTTCATTAACTAGCCCATCCTTTCATGAACTAGCCTCACTTTCATGAACTAGCCCATCCTTTCATTAACTAGCCCATCCTTTCATTAACTAGCCTCACTTTCATTAACTAGCCCATCCTTTCATTAACTAGCCCATACATTCATGAATTAGCCCACACTTTCATTAAGTAGCCCATCCTTTCATTAACTAGCCCATCCTTTCATTAACTAGCCCATACCTTCATGCATTAGCCCACACTTTCATTAACTAGCCCATACTTTCATTAACTAGCCCATCCTTTCATGAACTAGCCTCACTTTCATTAACTAGCCCATCCTTTCATTAACTAGCCCATCCTTTCATTAACTAGCCCATACCTTCATGAATTAGCCCACACTTTCATTAACTAGCCCATCCTTTCATTAACTAGCCCATCCTTTCTTGAACTAGCCTCACTTTCATTAACTAGCCCATCCTTTCATTAACTAGCCCACAGTTTCATGAACTAGCCCATCCTTTCATTAACTAGCCCATACTTTCATTAACTAGCCCATCCTTTCATTAACTAGCCCATCCTTTCATGAACTAGCCTCACTTTCATTAACTAGCCCATACTTTCATTAACTAGCCCATCCTTTCATTAACTAGCCCATCCTTTCATGAACTAGCCTCACTTTCATTAACTAGCCCATCCTTTCATTAACTAGCCCATCCTTTCATGAACTAGCCTCACTTTCATTAACTAGCCCATCCTTTCATTAACTAGCCCATCCTTTCATTAACTAGCCCATACCTTCATGAATTAGCCCACACTTTCATTAAGTAGCCCATCCTTTCATTAACTAGCCCATCCTTTCATTAACTAGCCCATACATTCATTAACTAGCCCATCCTTTCATTAACTAGCCCATACCTTCATGAATTAGCCCACACTTTCATTAAGTAGCCCATCCTTTCATTAACTAGCCCATACCTTCATGAATTAGCCCACACTTTCATTAAGTAGCCCATCCTTTCATTAACTAGCCCATCCTTTCATTAACTAGCCCATACCTTCATGAATTAGCCCACACTTTCATTAACCAGCCCATACTTTCATTAAGTAGCCCATGCTTTCATTAACTAGCCCATCCTTTCATGAACTAGCCTCACTTTCATTAACTAGCCCATCCTTTCATTAACTAGCCCATCCTTTCATGAACTAGCCTCACTTTCATGAACTAGCCCATCCTTTCATTAACTAGCCCATCCTTTCATTAACTAGCCTCACTTTCATTAACTAGCCCATCCTTTCATTAACTAGCCCATACCTTCATGAATTAGCCCACACTTTCATTAAGTAGCCCATCATTTCATTAACTAGCCCATCCTTTCATTAACTAGCCCATACCTTCATGAATTAGCCCACACTTTCATTAACTAGCCCATACTTTCATTAACTAGCCCATCCTTTCATGAACTAGCCTCACTTTCATTAACTAGCCCATCCTTTCATTAACTAGCCCATCCTTTCATTAACTAGCCCATACCTTCATGAATTAGCCCACACTTTCATTAACTAGCCCATCCTTTCATTAACTAGCCCATCCTTTCATGAACTAGCCTCACTTTCATTAACTAGCCCATCCTTTCATTAACTAGCCCATCCTTTCATGAACTAGCCTCACTTTCATTAATTAGCCCATCCTTTCATTAACTAGCCCATCCTTTCATTAACTAGCCCATACCTTCATGAATTAGCCCACACTTTCATTAAGTAGCCCATCCTTTCAATAAGTAGCCCATCCTTTCATTAACTAGCCCATCCTTTCATTAACTAGCCCATACCTTCATGAATTAGCCCATCCTTTCATTAACTAGCCCATCCTTTCATTAACTAGCCCATACCTTCATGAATTAGCCCACACTTTCATTAACTAGCCCATCCTTTCATTAACTAGCCCATCCTTTCATTAACTAGCCCATACCTTCATGAATTAGCCCACACTTTCATTAACTAGCCCATCCTTTCATTAACTAGCCCATACCTTCATGAATTAGCCCACACTTTCATTAACTAGCCCATCCTTTCATTAACTAGCCCATACCTTCATGAATTATTCCACACTTTCATTAACTAGCCCATCCTTTCATTAACTAGCCCACACTTTCATTAACTGGCCCATCATTGCATGAACTAGCCCATACGTTCATTAACTAGCCCATCCTTTCATTAACTAGCCCACACTTTCATTAACTAGCCCATACCTTCATGAATTAGCCCACACTTTCATTAACTATCCCACACTTTCATTAAGTAGCCCATCCTTTCATTAACTAGCCCATCCTTTCATTAACTAGCCCACAGTTTCATGAACTAGCCCATCCTTTCATTAACTAGCCCATCCTTTCATTAACTAGCCCATACTTTCATTAACTAGCCCATCCTTTCATTAACTAGCCCATACTTTCATTAACTAGCCCATCCTTTCATGAACTAGCCTCACTTTCATTAACTAGCCCATCCTTTCATTAACTAGCCCATCCTTTCATGAACTAGCCTCACTTTAATTAACTAGCCCATCCTTTCATTAACTAGCCCATCCTTTCATTAACTAGCCCATACCTTCATGAATTAGCCCACACTTTCATTAAGTAGCCCATCCTTTCATTAACTAGCCCATCCTTTCATTAACTAGCCCATACGTTCATTAACTAGCCCATCCTTTCATTAACTAGCCCATACCTCCATGAATTAGCCCACACTTTCATGAACTAGCCCATCCTTTCATTAACTAGCCCATCCTTTCATTAACTAGCCCATACCTTCATGAATTAGCCCACACTTTCATTAAGTAGCCCATCCTTTCATTAACTAGCCCATCCTTTCATTAACTAGCCCATACCTTCATGAATTAGCCCACACTTTCATTAACTAGCCCATACTTTCATTAAGTAGCCCATGCTTTCATTAACTAGCCCATCCTTTCATGAACTAGCCTCACTTTCATTAACTAGCCCATCCTTTCATTAACTAGCCCATCCTTTCATGAACTAGCCTCACTTTCATGAACTAGCCCATCCTTTCATTAACTAGCCCATCCTTTCATTAACTAGCCTCACTTTCATTAACTAGCCCATCCTTTCATTAACTAGCCCATACCTTCATGAATTAGCCCACACTTTCATTAAGTAGCCCATCCTTTCATTAACTAGCCCGTCCTTTTATTAACTAGCCCATACCTTCATGAATTAGCCCACACTTTCATTAACTAGCCCATACTTTCATTAACTAGCCCATCCTTTCATGAACTAGCCTCACTTTCATTAACTAGCCCATCCTTTCATTAACTAGCCCATACCTTCATGAATTAGCCCACACTTTCGTTAACTAGCCCATCCTTTCATTAACTAGCCCATCCTTTCATTAACTAGCCCATCCTTTCATGAACTAGCCTCACTTTCATTAACTAGCCCATCCTTTCATTAACTAGCCCATCCTTTCATGAACTAGCCTCACTTTCATTAACTAACCCATCCTTTCATTAACTAGCCCATCCTTTCATGAACTAGCCTCACTTTCATTAACTAGCCCATCCTTTCATTAACTAGCCCATCCTTTCATTAACTAGCCCATACCTTCATGAATTAGCCCACACTTTCATTAAGTAGCCCATCCTTTCACTAACTAGCCCATCCTTTCATTAACTAGCCCATACCTTCATGAATTAGCCCATCCTTTCATTAACTAGCCCATCCTTTCATTAACTAGCCCATACCTTCATGAATTAGCCCACACTTTCATTAACTAGCCCATCCTTTCATGAACTAGCCTCACTTTCATTAACTAGCCCATCCTTTCATTAACTAGCCCATACCTTCATGAATTAGCCCACACTTTCATTAAGTAGCCCATCCTTTCATTAACTAGCCCATCCTTTCATTAACTAGCCCATACCTTCATGAATTAGCCCACACTTTCATTAACTAGCCCATCCTTTCATTAACTAGCCCACACTTTCATTAACTGGCCCATCATTGCATGAACTAGCCCATACGTTCATTAACTAGCCCATCCTTTCATTAACTAGCCCACACTTTCATTAACTAGCCCATCCTTTCATGAACTAGCCCATACGTTCATTAACTAGCCCATCCTTTCATTAACTAGCCCATCCTTTCATTAACTAGCCCATACTTTTATGAACTAGCCCATCCTTTCATTAACTAGCCTCACTTTCATTAACTAGCCTCACTTTCATTAACTAGCCCATACCTTCATGAATTAGCCCACACTTTCATTAACTAGCCCATACTTTCATTAACTAGCCCATACCTTCATGAATTAGCCCACACTTTCATTAAGTAGCCCATCCTTTCATTAACTAGCCCATCCTTTCATTAACTAGCCCATACTTTTATTAACTAGCCCATACCTTCATGAATTAGCCCACACTTTCATTAACTAGCCCATCCTTTCATTAACTAGCCCACACTTTCATTAACTGGCCCATCATTGCATGAACTAGCCCATACGTTCATTAACTAACCCATCCTTTCATTAACTAGCCCACAGTTTCATGAACTAGCCCATCCTTTCATGAACTAGCCCATACGTTCATTAACTAGCCCATCCTTTCATGAACTAGCCTCACTTTCATTAACTAGCCCATCCTTTCATTAACTAGCCCATCCTTTCATGAACTAGCCTCACTTTCATTAACTAGCCCATCCTTTCATTAACTAGCCCATCCTTTCATGAACTAGCCTCACTTTCATTAACTAGCCCATCCTTTCATTAACTAGCCCATCCTTTCATGAACTAGCCTCACTTTCATTAACTAGCCCATCCTTTAATTAACTATCCCATCCTTTCATTAACTAGCCCATACCTTCATGAATTAGCCCACACTTTCATTAACTAGCCCATCCTTTCATTAACTAGCCCATCCTTTCATTAACTAGCCCATACCTTCATGAATTAGCCCACACTTTCATTAACTAGCCCATCCTTTCATTAACTAGCCCATACCTTCATGAATTAGCCCACACTTTCATTAACTAGCCCATCCTTTCATTAACTAGCCCATCCTTTCATTAACTAGCCCATACCTTCATGAATTAGCCCACACTTTCAGTAACTAGCCCATCCTTTCATTAACTAGCCCACACTTTCATTAACTGGCCCATCATTGCATGAACTAGCCCATACGTTCATTAACTAGCCCATCCTTTCATTAACTAGCCCACACTTTCATTAACTAGCCCATACCTTCATGAATTAGCCCACACTTTCATTAACTATCCCACACTTTCATTAAGTAGCCCATACTTTCATTAACTAGCCCATCCTTTCATTAACTAGCCCACAGTTTCATGAACTAGCCCATCCTTTCATTAACTAGCCCATACTTTCATTAACTAGCCCATACTTTCATTAACTAGCCCATCCTTTCATGAACTAGCCTCACTTTCATTAACTAGCCCATACTTTCATTAACTAGCCCATCCTTTCATTAACTAGCCCATCCTTTCATGAACTAGCCTCACTTTCATTAACTAGCCCATCCTTTCATTAACTAGCCCATCCTTTCATGAACTAGCCTCACTTTCATTAACTAGCCCATCCTTTCATTAACTAGCCCATCCTTTCATTAACTAGCCCATACCTTCATGAATTAGCCCACACTTTCATTAAGTAGCCCATCCTTTCATTAACTAGCCCATCCTTTCATTAACTAGCCCATACATTCATTAACTAGCCCATCCTTTCATTAACTAGCCCATACCTTCATGAATTAGCCCACACTTTCATTAAGCTAGCCCATCCTTTCATTAACTAGCCCATACCTTCATGAATTAGCCCACACTTTCATTAAGCTAGCCCATCCTTTCATTAACTAGCCCATCCTTTCATTAACTAGCCCATACCTTCATGAATTAGCCCACACTTTCATTAACCAGCCCATACTTTCATTAAGTAGCCCATGCTTTCATTAACTAGCCCATCCTTTCATGAACTAGCCTCACTTTCATTAACTAGCCCATCCTTTCATTAACTAGCCCATCCTTTCATGAACTAGCCTCACTTTCATGAACTAGCCCATCCTTTCATTAACTAGCCCATCCTTTCATTAACTAGCCTCACTTTCATTAACTAGCCCATCCTTTCATTAACTAGCCCATACCTTCATGAATTAGCCCACACTTTCATTAAGTAGCCCATCCTTTCATTAAGTAGCCCATCCTTTCATTAACTAGCCCATACCTTCATGAATTAGCCCACACTTTCATTAACTAGCCCATACTTTCATTAACTAGCCCATCCTTTCATGAACTAGCCTCACTTTCATTAACTAGCCCATCCTTTCATTAACTAGCCCATCCTTTCATTAACTAGCCCATACCTTCATGAATTAGCCCACACTTTCATTAACTAGCCCATCCTTTCATTAACTAGCCCATCCTTTCATTAACTAGCCCATCCTTTCATTAACTAGCCCATACCTTCATGAATTAGCCCACACTTTCATTAACTAGCCCATCCTTTCATTAACTAGCCCATACCTTCATGAATTAGCCCACACTTTCATTAACTAGCCCATCCTTTCATTAACTAGCCCATCCTTTCATTAACTAGCCCATACCTTCATGAATTAGCCCACACTTTCAGTAACTAGCCCATCCTTTCATTAACTAGCCCACACTTTCATTAACTGGCCCATCATTGCATGAACTAGCCCATACGTTCATTAACTAGCCCATCCTTTCATTAACTAGCCCACACTTTCATTAACTAGCCCATACCTTCATGAATTAGCCCACACTTTCATTAACTATCCCACACTTTCATTAAGTAGCCCATACTTTCATTAACTAGCCCATCCTTTCATTAACTAGCCCACAGTTTCATGAACTAGCCCATCCTTTCATTAACTAGCCCATACTTTCATTAACTAGCCCATCCTTTCATTAACTAGCCCATCCTTTCATTAACTAGCCCACTTTCATGAACTAGCCCATACGTTCATTAACTAGCCCATCCTTTCATTAACTAGCCCATACTTTCATTAACTAGCCCATCCTTTCATTAACTAGCCCATCCTTTCATGAACTAGCCTCACTTTCATTAACTAGCCCATCCTTTCATTAACTAGCCCATCCTTTCATTAACTAGCCCATACCTTCATGAATTAGCCCACACTTTCATTAAGTAGCCCATCCTTTCATTAACTAGCCCATCCTTTCATTAACTAGCCCATACATTCATTAACTAGCCCATCCTTTCATTAACTAGCCCATACCTTCATGAATTAGCCCACACTTTCATTAACTAGCCCATCCTTTCATTAACTAGCCCATCCTTTCATTAACTAGCCCATACCTTCATGAATTAGCCCACACTTTCATTAACCAGCCCATACTTTCATTAAGTAGCCCATGCTTTCATTAACTAGCCCATCCTTTCATGAACTAGCCTCACTTTCATTAACTAGCCCATCCTTTCATTAACTAGCCCATCCTTTCATGAACTAGCCTCACTTTCATGAACTAGCCCATCCTTTCATTAACTAGCCCATCCTTTCATGAATTAGCCCACACTTTCATTAAGTAGCCCATCCTTTCATTAACTAGCCCATCCTTTCATTAACTAGCCCATACCTTCATGAATTAGCCCACACTTTCATTAACTAGCCCATACTTTCATTAACTAGCCCATCCTTTCATGAACTAGCCTCACTTTCATTAACTAGCCCATCCTTTCATTAACTAGCCCATCCTTTCATTAACTAGCCCATACCTTCATGAATTAGCCCACACTTTCATTAACTAGCCCATCCTTTCATTAACTAGCCCATCCTTTCATTAACTAGCCCATACCTTCATGAATTAGCCCACACTTTCATTAAGTAGCCCATCCTTTCATTAAGTAGCCCATCCTTTCATTAACTAGCCCATCCTTTCATTAACTAGCCCATACCTTCATGAATTAGCCCATCCTTTCATTAACTAGCCCATCCTTTCATTAACTAGCCCATACCTTCATGAATTAGCCCACACTTTCATTAACTAGCCCATCCTTTCATGAACTAGCCTCACTTTCATTAACTAGCCCATCCTTTCATTAACTAGCCCATACCTTCATGAATTAGCCCACACTTTCATTAAGTAGCCCATCCTTTCATTAACTAGCCCATCCTTTCATTAACTAGCCCATACCTTCATGAATTAGCCCACACTTTCATTAACTAGCCCATCCTTTCATTAACTAGCCCACACTTTCATTAACTGGCCCATCATTGCATGAACTAGCCCATACGTTCATTAACTAGCCCATCGTTTCATTAACTAGCCCACACTTTCATTAACTAGCCCATCCTTTCATGAACTAGCCCATACGTTCATTAACTAGCCCATCCTTTCATTAACTAGCCCATACTTTCATTAACTAGCCCATCCTTTCATTAACTAGCCCATACTTTTATGAACTAGCCCATCCTTTCATTAACTAGCCTCACTTTCATTAACTAGCCTCACTTTCATTAACTAGCCCATACCTTCATGAATTAGCCCACACTTTCATTAACTAGCCCATACTTTCATTAACTAGCCCATACCTTCATGAATTAGCCCACACTTTCATTAAGTAGCCCATCCTTTCATTAACTAGCCCATCCTTTCATTAACTAGCCCATACTTTTATTAACTAGCCCATACCTTCATGAATTAGCCACACTTTCATTAACTAGCCCATCCTTTCATTAACTAGCCCACACTTTCATTAACTGGCCCATCATTGCATGAACTAGCCCATACGTTCATTAACTAACCCATCCTTTCATTAACTCGCCCACAGTTTCATGAACTAGCCCATCCTTTCATGAACTAGCCCATACGTTCATTAACTAGCCCATCCTTTCATGAACTAGCCCATACATTCATTAACTAGCCCATCCTTTCATTAACTAGCCCATCCTTTCATGAACTAGCCCATACGTTCATTAACTAGCGCATCCTTTCATTAACTAGCCCACACTTTCATTAACTAGCCCATACTTTTCTTAAGTGTCAATTCATTTTATCTCTCATTGTCCTTTACGAAAGATTCCCCCACCATTCTCGTTAGTCTAAAATAAAAGTAAAAATCTGTGGATGCTGGAAATCCAAATCAAAAATAAAAATACCTGGAAAAACTCAGCAGGTCTGGCAGCATCTGCGGAGAGAAACACAGTTAACGTTTCGAATCCGTATGATTCTTCAACAGAACTAAGAAAAATAGAAAAGTGATATATAAGCTGGTTTAAGTGGGGTGGGACAAGTAGAGCTGGATAGAGGACCAATGATAGGTGGAGATAACCAAAAGATGTCACAGACAAAGGGACAAAGAGGTGTTGAAGGTGGTGATATTAGCTAAGAAATGTGCTAATTATGGATGGAAAGCAGGACAAGCAAGGTACAGATAGACCTAGTGGGGGTGGGGTGGGGTGAAGGTACAGATAGACCTAGTGGGGGTGGGGTGGGGGGAAGGTACAGATAGACCTAGTGGGGATGGGGTGGGGTGAAGGTACAGATAGACCTAGTGGGGGTGGGGTGGGGGGAAGGTACAGATAGACCTAGTGGGGGTGGGGTGGGGTGAAGGTACAGATAGCCCTAGTGGGGGTGGGGTGGGGTGAAGGTACAGATAGCCCTAGTGGGGGTGGGGTGAAGGTACAGATAGCCCTAGTGGGGGTGGGGTGGGGTGAAGGTACAGATAGCCCTAGTGGGGGTGGGGGGTGGGGTGAAGGTACAGATAGCCCTATTGGGGGTGGGGTGGGGTGAAGGTACAGATAGACCTAGTGGGGGTGGGGTGAAGGTACAGATAGCCCTAGTGGGGGTGGGGTGAAGGTACAGATAGCCCTAGTGAGGGTGGCGGTGGGGTGAAGGTACAGATAGCCCTGGTGGGGGTGGGGTGGGGGTGAAGATACAGATAGCCCTGGTGGGGGTGGGGTGGGGTGAAGGTACAGATAGCTCTAGTGGGGGTGGAGGTGGGGTGAAGGTACAGATAGCCCTAGTGGGGGTGGGGGTGGGGTAAAGGTACAGATAGCCCTAGTGGGGGTGGGGGTGGGCTGAAAGTACAGATAGCCCTAGTGGGGGTGGGGGTGGGGTGAAGGTACGGAAAGCCCTAGTGGGGGTGGGGGTGGGGTGAAGGTACAGATAGACCTAGTGGGGGTGGGGTGGGGGGAAGGTACAGATAGCCCTAGTGGGGGTGGGGTGGGGTGAAGGTACAGATAGCCCTAGTGGGGGTAGAGTGGGGGAAGGGATCGAAATTGGCTAAAAGGTAGAGATAAAACAATGGATGGAAATACATTTAAAAATAATGGAAATAGGTGGGAAAAGCAAAATCTATATAAATTATCGGAAAAAAGGGGGGGATCGGAAAGGAGTGGGGATGGAGGAGAGAGTTCATGATCTAAAATTGTTTGTATTCAGTCTGGAAGGCTGTAAAGTGCCTAGTCGGAAGATGAGGTGCTGTTCCTCCAGTTTGCGTTGGTTTTCACTGGAACAATGCAGCAAGCCAAGGACAGACATGTGGGCATGAGAGCAGGGTGGGGTGTTAAAATGGCAAGCGACAGGGAGGTCTGGGTCATGCTTGCGGACAGACCGAAGGTGTTCCGCAAAGCGGTCACCCAGTCTGCATTTGGTCTGTCCAATGTAGAGGAAACGGCATTGGGAGCAGTGAATGCAGGAGACTAAATTGAGGGAAGTGCAAGTGAAATGCTGCTTCACTTGAAAGGAGTGTTTGGGCCCTTGGACAGTGAGGAGAGAGGAAGTAAAGGGGCAGGTGTTGCACCTTCTGCGGTTGCATGGGAAGGTGCCGTGGGAGGGGGTTGAGGTGTAGGGGGTGATGGAGGTGTGGACCAGGGTGTCCCGGAGGGAACGATCCCTGCGGAAAGTCGCTGGGGGGATGAAGGGAAGATGTGATTGGTGGTGGCATCAACTGGAGTTGGCAGAAATGGCGGAGGATGATCCTTTGAATGCGGAGGCTGGTGGGGTGATAAGTGAGGACAAGGGGGACCCTATCATGTTTCTGGGAGGGAGGAGAAGGCGTGAGGGCGGATGCGCGGGAGATGGGCCGGACACGGTTGAGGGCCCTGTCAACCACCGTGGGTGGAAAACCTCAGTTAAGGAAGAAGGAGGACATGTCAGAGGAACTGTTTTTGAAGGTAGCATCATCAGAACAGATGCGACGGAGGCGAAGGAACTGAGAGAACGGGATGGAGTCCTTACAGGAAGCGGGGTGTGAGGAGCTGTAGTCGAGGTAGCTGTGGGGTCGGTGGGTTTGTAATGGATATTGGTGGACAGTCTATCACCAGAGATTGAGACAGAGAGATCAAGGAAGGGAAGTGTCAGAGATGGAACACGTGAAAATGATGGAGGGGTGTAAATTGGAAGCAAAATTAATAAATTATTCCAGGTCCAGACCAGAGCATGAAGCGGCACCGAAGTAATCATCGATGTACCGGAGAAAGAGTTGTGGAATGGGGCCGGAGTAGGACTGCAACAAGGAATGTTCCACATACCCCATAAAGAGACAGGCATAGCTGGGGCCCATGCGGGTACCCATAGCTACACCTTTTATTTGGAGGAAGTGAGAGGAGTTGAAGGAGAAATTGTTCAGTGTGAGAACAAGTTCAGCCAGACGGAGGAGAGTAATGGTGGATGGGGATTGTTCGGGCCTCTGTTTGAGGAAGAAGCTAAGGGCCCTCAGACCATCCTGGTGGGGGAATGGGGTTTAGAGGGATTGGACGTCCATGGTGAAGAGGAAGCGATTGGGGCCAAGGAACTGGAAATTGTTGTTATGATGTCGGGTGTCAGAGGAATCACGGATGTAGGTGGGAAGGTACTGGACAAGGCGAGAGAGAAGGGAGTCAAGATAACGAGAAATGAGTTCTGTGGGGCAGGAACAAGCTGACACAATCGGTCTGCCAGGACAGTCCTGTTTGTGGATTTTGGGTAGGAGGTAGAAGCGGACCGTCCGAGATTGGGCGACTATCTGGTTGGAAGCTGTTTGAGGAAGATCTCCAGAGGAGATAAGGTCAGTAACAATCCTGGAAACAATTGCTTGATGTTCAGTGGTGGAGTCATGGTCCAGGGAGAGGTAGGAGGAAGTGTCTGCAAGTTGACGCTCAGCCTCTGGGAGGAAGAGGTCAGTGTTCCAGACAACAACAGCACTACCCTTGTCAGCAGGTTTGATGACAATGTCAGGGTTGGACCTGAGAGAACGGAGTGCAGCAAGTCAGAAGGAGACAGGTTAGAGTGGGTGAGTGGAGCAGAGAAATTGAGACGACAAAGGTCATGCCGACAGTTCTCAATGAAAAGATCCTTGGCCTGCTGCATTGTTCAGTGAAGCTCAACGCAAACTGGAGGAACAGCACCTCATCTTCCGACTAGGCACTTTACAGCCTTCCGGACTCAATATTCAGTTCAACAATTTTAGATCATGAACTCTCTCCTCCATCCCCACCCACTTTCCGATCCCCCTTTTTTCCAATAATTTATATAGATTTTTCTTTTCCCACCTCTTTCCATTATTTTAAATGTATTTCCATCCATTGTTTTATCTCTACCTTTTAGCCAATTTCGATCCCTTCCCCCCACCCCACCCCCACTAGGGCTATCTGTACCTTCACCTAACCCCCACCCCCACTAGGGCTATCTGTACCTTCACCCCACCCCCACTAGGGCTATCTGTACCTTCACCCCACTCCACCCCCACTAGGGCTATCTGTACCTTCACCCCAACCCCACCCCCACCCCCACTAGGGCTATCTGTACCTTCCCCCCACCCCACCCCCACTAGGGCTACCTGTACCTTCACCCCACCCCACCCCCACCAGGGCTATCTGTACCTTCCCCCCACCCCATCCCCACTAGGGCTATCTGTACCTTCCCCCCACACCACCCCCACTAGGGCTATCTGTACCTTCACCCCACTCCCACTAGGGCTATCTGTACCTTCACCCCCACCCCCACTAGGGCTATCTGTACCTTCACCCCAGCCCCACCCCCACCCCCACTAGGACTATCTGTACCTTCACCCCACCCCCACCCCCACTAGGGCTATCTGTACCTTCCCCCCACCCCCACTAGGGCTATCTGTCCCTTGCTTGTCCTGCTTTCTACCCTTAATATCACCTATTAGCACATTCCTTAGATAATATCACCACCTTCAACACCTCTTCGTCCTTTTGTCTGTGACATCTTTTGGTTATCTCCACCTATCACTGGCCCTCTATCCAGCTCTACCTGTCCCACCCCCCCTTAAACCAGCTTATATTTCACCTCTTTTCTATTTTTCCTTAGTTCTGTTGAAGAGTCATACGGACTCGAAACGTTAACTGTGTTTCTCTCCGCAGATGCTGCCAGACCTGCTGAGTTTTTCCAGATGTTTTTATTCTCGTGAGTTTGTCTGGTCTGTGAGTTCAACCTGTCTGCCCTTTTTTGAACAATGGTGTAATATTTGCAGTCTTTCAGTGAAATAATCTATCAGCAAGCACACCATCCACTCTTTAAATTACCTAATTGACCTAAAATACGAAAAGACTTCAGTATTTGAAGCGGGGACACCGGCCTTGCATGTTGTATCAATCCAAATTCTTCACAGAGCAATGTTTTATACCTTACCTCAGCTGCAGGTGGAGATCTCTTCCAAACAATGGTACCATCAGAAACTCCCATCCATCTGTCACCAGTTGTTGGGAGTTCACCAAGGACTTTCCCCGGGGTAAAGGCATGTGACTCATAGTGGACTTAGTGAGTGTGGTGGCTGTACTCTGATAAGGGCTTACAACCTGAACACTTCACCTCACAAATGGATAAATACCGAATGAATCAAAAGCAAAATACTGGAGATGCTGGAAATCGTAACTAAAAAGAGAAAACGCTGGAAATATGCTCAAGTCTGGTGGCATATTTCTGGAGACAGAAACAGAGTTAACGTTTTAGGTCAACGACCTTTCATCAGAACTGGGAAAATGCTGAGTGAATTGTGATTTCGATCCCCTACCCCCCGATATCTGACCCCCCCCCCACCCACCCCGGCCTGTAATCCCCCCTCCCCACCTCCTTCCGACCACCCCCTCCCCCCTCCCCCACTCCCCCCAGGCCTCTGACCCCACCCCCACCCTCCTGGATCTCCATACCCCATCCCACGCCCAACTCCACCTTCACTCTCACCCACCCCCACCCCGACCTGGACCCACCACCACCCCCCCGCCCCCCCCATCCACCCGGACCTCTCCAACACTCGTTGGAGGTTATGGCCCATAAAAATTGAAATTAATTAATTAAATAAAATAATTAACTAGTTAATTCACACACATTAAGGATAGCAGGAAGGTGATGTGTCACGCCTGCAGCATGTGGGAGCTCCTGGATGCCATTGTGATCTGGGCAAACGCGTCTGAAGTAATTGTTTGAAGCTTCAGCTCAGCCATTGAGCTGGAGGCTGAGCTGCAGACACTGTAATGCATCAGCAAGGGGAAATGTTACCTTGACACTTGATCAGGACGCAGTCACACTCCTTAGGATACGATCTTCTGATTTGGTCAGTGGTCAGGGACAGCAGGTTTAACTGTGAGTGAGACTGGTAAGGGGACCCAGAGGGCAGGATGCAGGAGTGTGAGCCTTTGCAATTAGCCAAAAGCTTTAAGGTTCTTTCAGCTTGTTTGGATGAAAAGGGGGACTGCAAGAGGGATGAGCTGACTGGTCATGACACTGTGGTACAGGAAGCCATGCAAGTGAGAGAAGCAAAAAGGAATGTAGTGGCAGTAGGGGACAGTATATTGAGGGAAGATTGACACTGTTCTCTGCAGCAAACAGTGAGAGTTGTTACGAAAGTATAACAATTTTCATAATATTATTCTGGTTTATTGTAAAGTAGGTTTATGGGTATGAGTTAGATGGTTCTGTCTGTGTGCTTTAATTATGTTTTCAGTCAGGTAACTGCAGGCTTGAAATTATCTAAAGAAGTTCATTGTAGAAATGTACTTGAAATGCTAATGAGTAGACATGGATGGGGTCTTAGCATGTAAGGTGTGAGAGAATTTGCATTTTTAGGTAAGTGAAGGGGTTGTTTGGATTTCAAAGGGATGTTAGGATGTTGAAAACTAGCCAGATAAGCAAGGCCAAGCAGTATATTTATCTTTCCCAAAGTTTACTGATAATATTGGCAACATGAAATATTTTTATGTTATGCGAAAGATAAAGTTCCAAAGACATATGGAACGATGAAATTTACATATTAAGGAGAGAGAAACATATGTAAATGAGAATGAAAGGCTATGTTGATGGGCCATGTAAGATCTAACAGGAGTGTGTGAAACAGCCTTGGAGAAGCCTCCGGCCATGTTTGCAAAAGCCTGCTGTGTCCAGTAACTAAAGTTGGAGAAAGCCATTTCGAATTCCACTGTCAATTGGGTACTCTGGTAACTTGCTGGCATGTTTTTTTTTAATCTAAAATCTATTTTGGACTGTTGCCTTAAAGAGGGTGTGTAGCTGGGAGTCAGGTTAATTGGGAATTTTAGGATTTGTTATAGTATTAAGTAATTGTAGACTTTTGTATGTGCTTGAAATCTTTTCTTTTGCTAGTAAATATTTGAATTTGAATATTTGAATATTTGAATTTAAATATTTGAATTTGATTGTACCATTGGGATGGTCTACACCTGAACCATGCTGGGGCTGGTGTCCTTGCAAGTTGCATAACTAGGGAAGTAGAGAGGGTTTTAAACTAAATAGTAGGGGCAAGGGATCAAATTTGGGAAGATGTGGTAAATCAAAGAGTCGCGACGAGGCAAGAGAGAGAGAAAGGTACCAACATGGGAAATGATAAACTGATTGTGACAGGAACTCATAGAGAGTACAATCTCAGAGTAAATCAGCAGAAAAGGCTAGAGGTTACAAAAATTATAAAAGGCCAAAACTAAAAGCTCTATCTGAATGCACACAGCACTCAAAACAAAACAGATGAGCTGATAGTGCAAGTAGAAATAAATAAGTATGATCTGATGCCCATTACAAAGAGATAGCAGCAGGATGATATAGTTTCGAACCTGAATATTGAAGGGTATGTGACATTTAGGAAGGACAGGAAGCTGGGAAAGGTGAAAAGCTGGCTCTGTTAATCAATGATGGTATTAGCACAATAGAGAGTGATTACCTCCGTTCAGCAAACCAGGATGTAGAAGCATTTTGGGCAGAGATGAGGAATGGTAAAGGCAAAAAGTCAGTTGTGGGAGTGGTGTAAAGGCCCCCTACCCTAACAATGACCACATGGTAGGATGGAGTAGAAAGAAAGAAATAATGGGAGCATGTCAGAAAGGCACCGTGATAATCATGGGCATTTTAATCTACATAAGGACTGGAAAAATCATTTGAGCAAAGGCAGCCTAGTTGAGGAGTTCATAGAATGTTTTCCGGATAGGTTCTTAGAACAGCACATTCTGGCACCAACCAGGGAGCAGACTGTTCTAGACCTGGTATTTTGCAATGAGATTGGATTAATTAATGATCTCAGAGTGAAGTCACCCCTAGGTAGCAACAACCATAATATGATTGAATTTTATATTCAGTTTAAGGGAGAGCAGAGTGGGTCCAAGACTAGTATTTTAAACTTAATTAACAATTATGAGCATGAAAGCTGAGCTAGTTAAGGTGAACAAGCAAGTTACATCAAGTGATAGGTCACTAGTGGTTCAGTGGCAGACATATAAAGGGATATTTAGAATACACAGAATAGACACATTTCAACAGGAAAGAAAAATTCCAAAGGGAGCACTCAACATCCATGGTTAACTTAAAAAGTTAAAGATAGCATCAAACTTATAGATAAAAGCTTATAATTGTGCAAGATTGGGTGGCAGGTCAGAAGATTGGACAAAATATGAAAAACTTGTGTGTGTCTGTCTGCCTGTGTGACTGTGTGTGTGAGTGTATATTTGAGTGTGTGCATGTGTGTGTGTTTGTGTGTTTCTGTTAAGTCCATGTGTGTGTTTGTGTCTATATGTGTCTGTGTGTGTATACATCTGTGTGTGTGAGAGAGAGAGAGAGAGATAGAGTGTGTGTGTCTGTGTGTGTATGTCTGTGAGTGTGCATGTTTGTTTGAGTGTGTGTGTGTGTGTGCATGTGTGTGTGTGTGTGCGTCTGCATGTGTGTGTCTATGCATGTGAGTGTGTGCCTTTGTGTGTGCGTGTGTGTGAGTGCGTATCTGTGCATGTGTCTTTGAGTGTGTGTCTGTTTGTGTTAGAGAGAGTATGTGTGTGCATCTGTGTGTGTGCATGAGAGAGAGTATGTCTGTGTGTGCACCTGAGTGTGAGAGAGAGAGTGTGCATCTGTGTATTTGTGTGCGCATGTTTGCCCGTGTTTGTGTGTGACAGTGTGTGTTTGAGTGCGCATGTATGTGTGTTTGAGTGTGTGTCTGTGTATGTGTGCATGTGTGTCTATGTAAGTGTATCTTTGAGTGTGTTTCTGTATGTGTCTGTCTGTGTGTGTGTGTATGTGCCTGTGTGCCTGTGTGTGTGTACCTGTGTGTGTGTGTATCTGTGCATGTGTGTGAGAGTGTGTGTCTGTGTGCACGTGTGCCTGTGTGTGTGTGCCTGTGTGTGTAAGTGTGTGTGTGTGTGTGTGTGTATCTGTGCATGTGTATCTGTGTGTGTGTGAGAGATGGAGTATGTGTGTGTATGTGTTTGTCTGTGTATATGTGTATCTGTTTGTGTGTGTCTGTTATGTGTATGTTGGAGTGTGTGTGTGTGCATGTGTGTGTGTTTGTGTAAGAATGCGTGTGTGGGTGTGTGCATCTGTGACTGAGTGTGTATTTCTGTGTGTGCGTGTGTTTGTGTTTGCCTGTGTGTCTGAGTGTGTGTGTGTCTGTGTGCATGTGTGTTTGAGTGTGTGCCCATGTGTGAGTGTGGGTTTGTATGAGTGTGTGTTTGAGTGTGTTTGCGTGCATGTGTGTATGAGTGTGTTTTGTGCATGTGTGTTTGAGTGTTTGTCAGTGTGGGTGAGAGTGTCTGTGTGTGCGTGTATGTCTGTGTGTCTGTGCATGTGTGTATGTGTTTGTATGTGTGTTTTTGTATTTGAGTGTGTTATCTGCGTGTGTGAGTGTGTATGTGCGTGGGTGGGTGTGAGTGAGCATATGTGAGTGTGTGTGGCTAAGTATGTGTGTGCATGTGTGTTTGAGTGTGTGTCTGTGTGTGTGAGTGCATATGTGTGTGTGTATCTGTGGCTGTGTGTTTGAGTGTGTGTCTGTGTGTGTGAGTGCATGTATGTGTGTGCATGTGTGTGTATCTGTGGCTGTGTGTTTGAGTGTGTGTCTGTGTGTGTGAGTGCATGTATGTGTGTGCATGTGTGTGTATCTGTGGCTGTGTGTTTGAGTGTGTATCTGTGTGTGTGAGTGCATGTGTGTGTGTAAATGTATGTCATAGTCATAGAGTCATAGAGGTCTACAGCACAGAAAAAGGCCCTTTGGCCCATCAAGTCTGCGCAAGTCAAACAAGTCCCTAACTATTCTAATCCCATTTTCCAGCACTAGGCCCATAGCCTTGTATGCCATGGCATCACAAGTGCACATCCAAATACTTCTTAGATGCTATCAGTGTTTCTGTCTCTACCACCCTTTCAGGCAGTGAGTTCCAGATTCCCACCACCCTCTGGGTGAAAAGATTCTTCCTCATGTCCCCTTTAAATCTTCTGCCACTTAATTTAAATCTATGTCCCCTGGTTATTGATCCCTCCACCAAGGGGAAAAGTTCCTTCCTGTCTACCCTATCTATGTCCCTCATAATCTTATACACCACAATCATGTCCCCCCTCAATCTCCTCTGCTCCAGGGAAAATAACCCCAGTCTATCCAATCTCTCCTCATAACTAAAACTCTCCAACTCAGGCAACATCCTGGCAAATCTCCTCTGCTCTTTCTCTAGTGCAATCACATCCTTCCTATACTGCAGATTCCAGAACTGCACAGCACTCTAGCTGTGGCCTAACCAGCGTTTTATACAGTTCTAGCATAACCTCTCTGCTCTTATATTCAATGCCTTGTCTAATGAAGGCGAGTATCCCATATGCCTTCTTAACCACCTTATCTACCTGTCCCACTACCTAAGGGACCGGTGGACATGCACACCAAGGTCCCTCTAATCCTCGGTACTTCCCAGGGTCCTACAATTCATCGTGTATTCCCGTGCCTTGTTTGTCCTGTCCCAATGCATCACCTCACACTTATCCGGATTAAATTCCATTTGCCACTGATCAGCCCATCTGACCAGCCCATCTATATCCTCCTGTAATCTAAGGCTATCCTCCTCACTATTTACCACCTCACCAATTTTTGTGTCATCCATAAACTTACTGACCAATCCTCCTAAATTCAAGTCTAAATCATTTATATAAATCACAAACAGCAAGGGACCTAACACCGATCCCTGTGGAACCCCACTGGACACAGGCATCCAGTCACAAAAACACCCCTCGACCATCACCCTATGCTTCCTGCCACTCAGCCAATTCTGAATCCAATTTGCCAAATTACCTTGGATCCCATGGGCTCTTACCTTCATTATCAGTCTCCCATGCGGGGCCTTATCAAAAGTCTCGCTGAAGTCCAAGTAGACTACGTGAAATGCATTTCCCTGTGT
>NC_054499.1:1138368-1153368 GCF_017639515.1 Carcharodon carcharias
TTCATTCTGAGACAATGACTAGTCTGGGGGAATGGTGAATGCATGGTTAAGAGATACCAGAGTGATTGAGCAGAGTGCTTTCGATGTATTGACACAGTGACTTTTTAAATCATTTTGCAGGATGTGGGCTTCACTGACTGGGCCAATATTTATTGCCCATCCCTAATTGCCCCTTGAGAAGGTGGTGGTGAGCTGCCTTCTTGAGCCGCTGTAGTCCATGTGGTGTAGGTACACCCACAGCACTGTTAGGGAGGGAGTTCCAGGATTTTGACCCAGCGACAGTGAAGGAAAGGCCGATATATTTCCAAGTCAGGATGGTGAGTGACTTGGAGGGGAATTTGGTGGTGGTGTTCCCATGTACCTGCAGCCCTTGTCCTTCTAGGTGGTAGAGGTCACGGGTTTGGAAGGTGCTGTTGAAAGAGATTTGGTGAGTTGCTGCAGTGCATCTTGTAGATGGTACACACACTGCTGCCTTTGTGCATCGATAGTGGAGGGAGTGAATGTTTAAAGTGCTGGATAGCCTGCCAGTCAAGCAGCTTCCTTGTTTTAGATAGTGCTGGGTTTCTTGAGCATTGTTGGAGCCACACTTAGCCAGGCAAGTGGAAAGTATTCTATCAGATTCCTGGTGGGCAGGCTTTGGGGAGTTAGGAGGTGAGCTACTTGTCACAGAATTCCTAGCCTCTGACCTGCTCTTGTAGCCATAGTATTTATTTGGCTTCTCCGGTTCAGTTTCTGGTCAATGGTAACCCCCAGGATGTTGATAGTGGGGGATTCAGTGGTGGTAATGCCTTTGAATCTCAAGAGGTGATGGTTAGATTCTCTCCTGTTGGGAGATGGTCATTGCCTGGCACTTGTGTGGCGTGAATGTTACTTGCCACTTGTCAGCCCAAGCCTGGATACTGTCTGGGTCGTGTTGCATTTGGACATGGACTGCTTCAGTATCTGAGGAGTCGCAAATGGTGTTGAACATTTTGCAATCATCAGCAAACATTCCCACTTCTGACCTTATGATGGAAGGAAGGTCATTGATGAAGGAGCTGAAGATGGTTGGGCCGAGGACACTACCCTGAGGAACTCCTTCAGTGATGTCCTGGAGCTGAGATGATTGACCTCCAACAACCACAACCATCTTCCTTTGTGCTAGGTATGACTCCAACCAGTGGAGAGTTTTCCCCACGATTCCCATTGACTCCAGTGTTGCTAGGGCTCCGTGATGCCACACTCGGTCAAATGCTGCCTTGATGACAAGGGCAGTCACTCTCACCTCATCTCGAGAGTTCAGCTCTTTTGTCCATGTTTGAACCGAGGCTGTAATGAGGTCAGGAGCTGAGTGGCCCTGGCGGAACCCAAACTGAGCATCAGTGATTTGCTGTGTAAATCCATTTGGTATCACTATTGATGACCCCTTCCATCACTTTGCTGCTGATGGAGAGTAGACTGATGGGGTGGTAATTGGCCAGGTTTCAATTTGTTCTGCTTTTTGTGTTTAGGTCATACCTGAGCAATTGTTAATATCATTTGGCAGATGCCAGTGTTGTAGCTGTACTGGAACAGCTTGGCTAGGAGCACGGCAAGTTCTGGAGCACAGGTCTTCAGTACTGTTGCCGGAATATTGTCAGGGCCCATAGCCTTTGCAGTATCCAGTGCCTTCAGCTGTTTCTTGATATCACGTGGGGTGAATTGAATTGGCTGGAGACTGGCATCTGTGATGCTGGGGACCCCACGAGGAAGAGGGCATGGATCATCCACTCGGCACTTCTGGCTGAAGATTGTAGCAAATGCTTCAGCCTTACCTTTTACACTGATGTGCTGGGCTCCTCCATCATTGAGGATGGGGATATTTGTGGAGCCTCCTACTCCAGTGTGTTTGGGTTAAATGATCTTTCCAAAGGACACTCTGTAGTAAAAGAAGAAAAGAATAGAATTTTGGGAATGTGACAATGCAGCAGATTATAGAAGTTAAAGTTGGAACCATATGAGGGGTGAAGGGCACTGAGGAGGAGGGAGGACGACATCAGCAACCGTGCCAATAGCTGGAAAGAGATCATCTGAGATCAGCTGGGATAATGCAGCACACTCACCGTGACTGTTTTATGTGACTGTTTCGGACTCTTTCTGTTGGAAGGATTTGGACAGCAAGTAATTAAAAATTAAATAATAAATGACTAACAGCAATTATTGACAGGACATGAAAACAAGTTGACAACAATACAGCACAAAAAAAAGGTGATCGCAAGGGGATCCTGATTAAATCTGCCACAGTAATGTTGCTGCTGTACAATATTCAATGGTTTGATTTCAATGACAAAAACCATTTGATCCCGGCAAAGGTAACTGCAGGAAAGGAGATTCATTTTCCGTATCTGGTTTGACTCACTTACAACTCCCAGTTATCAGAGAATCACTGGCTGATAATTGACTAAATTATTTTTGGGAGTGCGAAATGATTGGGCCAAATGAAAGTGAGCAGTGCAAATATTCATAAAACCATAACAGGTAGATATAGGATAGTGATAAGACAGTGTACATACAAAGTTAAGTTCTTTTACTGTCCCCATCAAACACTCCCAGGACAGGTACAGCACGGGGTTAGATACAGAGTAAAGCTCCCTCCACACTGTCCCCATCAAACACTCCCAGGAAAGGTACAGCACGGGGTTAGATACAGAGTAAAGCTCCCCCTACACTGTCCCCATCAAACACTCCCAGACAGGTACAGCACGGGGTTAGATACAGAGTAAAGCTCCCCCTACACTGTCCCCATCAAACACTCCCAGACAGGTACAGCACGGGGTTAGATACAGAGTAAATCTCCCTCTACACTGCCCCCATCAAACACTCCCAAGACAGGTACAGCACAGGGTTAGATAGCGAGTCAAGCTCTCTCTACACTGTCCCCAGCAAACACTCCCAGGACAGGTACAGCACGGGGTTAGATACAGAGTAAAGCTCCCTCTACACTGTCCCCATCAAACACTCCCAGGACAGGTACAGCACGGGGTTAGATACAGAGTAAAGCTCCCTCTACACTGTCCCCATCAAACACTCCCAGGACAGGTACCATGTCTAACCAATTTGATTGAATTTTTCAAAGAGGTGGCCAGGTGTATAGATGAGGGAAATGCATTTCATGTAGTCTACTTGGACTTCAGCAAGGCTTTTGATAAGGCCCCGCATGGGGTACTGATTTTGAAGAGCCCATGGGATCCAAGGTAATTTGGCAAATTGGATTCAGAATTGGCTGAGTGGCAGGAAGCAGAGGGTGATGGTCGAGGGGTGTTTTCGTGACTGGGTGCCTGTGTCCATTGGGGTTCCACAGGGATCGGTGTTGGGCCCCTTGCTGTTTGTGATATATATAAATGATTTAGACTTGAATGTAGGAGGATTGATCGGTAAGTTCACGGATGACATGAAAATTGGTGAGGTGGTAAATAGTGAGGAGGATAGCCTTAGATTACAGGAGGATATAGACGGGCTGGTCAGATGGGCTGATCAGTGGCAAATGGAACTTAATCCGGATAAGTGCGAGGTGATGCACTTGGGCAGGACAAACAAGGCACGGGAATACACGATGAATGGTAGGACCCTGGGAAGTACCGAGGATCAGAGGGACCTTGATGTGCATGTCCACCAGTCCCTTAAGGTAGCCGGACAGGTAGATAAGGTGGTTAAGAAGGCATATGGGATACTTGCCTTTAGTATCCGAGGCAAAGAATATAAGAGCAGGGAGGTTATGCTGGAACTGTATAAAACGCTGGTTAGGCCACAGCTGGATTATTGTGTGCAGTTCTGGAACCCACATTACAGGAAGGATGTGATTGCATTAGAGAGAGTGCAGTGGAGATTTACCAGGATGTTGCCTGGGCTGGAGAGTTTTAGTCATGAGGAGAGATTGGATAGACTGGGGTTATTTTCCCTGGAGCAGAGGAGATTGAGGGGGACATGATTGAGGTGTATAAAATTATGAGGAGCATAGATAGGGTAGACAGGAAGGAACCTTTCTCCTTGGTGGAGGGATCAATGGCCAGGGGGCATAGATTTAAGGTAAGGGGCAGGAGGTTTAGAGGGGATGTGAGGAAGGATTTTTCCACCCAGAGGGTGGTGGGAATCTGGAACTCACTGCCTGAAAGGGTGGTAGAGGCAGCAACCCTCATAACATTTAAGAAGTATTTGGATGTGCCCTTGCGATGCCACGGCACACAAGGCTGTGGGCCTAGTGCTGGAAAATGGGATTAGAATAGTTAGGGACTTGTTTGACCGGCGCAGACTCGATGGGCCGAAGGGCCTTTTTCTGTGCTGTAGACCTCTGTAACTCTATGACTCTATGATATTGGATCTATACTTTCTGACTCCGAAGTGAGAGTTCTGTCCATTGATCCATGGCTGACGGCAAGGTTACACTTAAAAGAAAATATGGATATACAAACACGGATGAACTCAGGCCGTACCTCCTGGGAACATGCACATCTTTACTTCCCAGACTCGCCTGTCGGGGCCTCAGGCGTAGCTGAAAAATATCTCGCGGCTAAATTATACCTTTACCACCTCAGTCTCCGCCCTTTCCCCTATATTGTGACCATCTGAAGGGTGAAAGGTGTTAAACCGTTGAGACGGTTAAAGGATGAATACAATGATTAAATGGCCTATTGACTGCAATCAATTTTCACTTTAGTTTTCTTAGAAGCTTTTTATACATTGAAGAGGAAGGAGCTTCCCCAGAGCCGGACAGTGTTCACCGCGGATCCCGCTCCTAGGGGAGAGTGAGAAGGAATGTTCAGCACACTTAACTGGATAACTTTACTGGTGATCTGTGATGTTAAGAACAACATAGAGTTAAGCCCTTTTTTAGAATTCTCTTATCCTCTGTAATGCTCTGAATTGCCAGTGTCAGCAGCTTCACATGTGGAATTATCGGCTTTGCTTTCGCCCCCCCCCCCCACTGGGTTTATCGCGGAATATCATCTATCCCTTCAGGATCAACATCTGTCCATAGAAAATAAAGTATAAATTCACAAAAGCGCATCAAGGAACCTCACAGATAACAATGGCTCTCTTGTTTTCTGCAGGATCTGTGAACCGTTCGGCGGCTAAGACGCTAAGATTGTTTCAGAAACTGAAAACTGTGTTTATTTTTTAAACGATCTGGTTATCAAATTGTAACACCTGGTTTTTTTCCTCTCGGTGTCGGTCAGAGTGGAGGGTCCTGTTGTTCGCTACCCCCTGTCTAAATTTGGTTAGAAACTTGAATAGTGAGAAACTTGGCGAGTCTGGCCTTTCTGATGAGGGGGGCTTTTTGTCGGCCGCTTGCTGTGAGTTTACTCTGGCTACTCTCTCTCAAGCGTGGCCCACGAGCTGGCTGACACCAAGTGGAAACCAAACAGCGAAGGGATGGTGAACAAAACGTTTGTCAAAGTGATTCCTCAGAAGTGACCCGAAAGCACAAGTGTCCGAACGAATTCCTGCCGCTGATAGGATAAGCCGCCGCTGGACGTATTCCGAAATGTAAAACAAAAACAGAATTACCTGGAAAAACTCAGCAGGTCTGGCAGCATCGGCGGAGAAGAAAAGAGTTGACGTTTCGAGTCCTCATGACCCTTCGACAGAACTTGAGTTCGAGTCCAGGAAAGAGCTGAAATATAAGCTGGTTTAAGGTGTGTGTGTGGGGGGCGGAGAGATAGAGAGACAGAGAGGTGGAGGGGGTTGGTGTGGTTGTAGCGACAAACAAGCAGTGATAGAAGCAGATCATCAAAAGATGTCAACAACAATAGTACAATAGAACACATAGGTGTTAAAGATAAAGTTGGTGATATTATCTAAACGAATGTGCTAATTAAGAATGGATGGTAGGGCACTCAAGGTATAGCTCTAGTGGGTTTTTTTTTTTTATTTTATTTTATATAATGGAAATAGGTGGGAAAAGGAAAATCTTTATAATTTATTGGGAAAAAAAAAAGAGAAGGGGGAAACAGAAAGGGGGTGGGGATGGGGGAGGGGACTCACGACCTAAAGTTGTTGAATTCAATATTCAGTCCGGAAGGCTGTAAAGTCCCTAGTCGGAAGATGAGGTGTTGTTCCTCCAGTTTGCGTTGGGCTTCACTGGAACAATGCAGCAAGCCAAGGACAGACATGTGGGCAAGAGAGCAGGGTGGAGTGTTAAAATGGCAAGCGACAGGGAGGTTTGGGTCATTCTTGCGGACAGACCGCAGGTGTTCTGCAAAGCGGTCGCCCAGTTTACGTTTGGTCTCTCCAATGTAGAGGAGACCACATTGGGAGCAACGAATGCAGTAGACTAAGTTGGGGGAAATGCAAGTGAAATGCTGCTTCACTTGAAAGGAGTGTTTGGGTCCTTGGACGGTGAGGAGAGAGGAAGTGAAGGGGCAGGTGTTGCATCTTTTGCGTGGGCAAGGGGTTGTGCCATAGGAGGGGGTTGAGGAGTAGGGGGTGATGGAGGAGTGGACCAGGGTGTCCCGGAGGGAGCGATCCCTACGGAATGCCGATAAGGGGGGTGAAGGGAAGATGTGTTTGGTAGTGGCATCATGCTGGAGTTGGCGGAAATGGCGGAGGATGATCCTTTGAATGCGGAGGCTGGTGGGGTGATAAGTGAGGACAAGGGGGACCCTATCATGTTTCTGGGAGGGAGGAGAAGGAGTGAGGGCGGATGCGCGGGAGATGGGCCGGACACGGTTGAGGGCCCTGTCAACGACCGTGGGTGGAAAACCTCGGTTAAGGAAGAAGGAGGACATGTCAGAGGAACTGTTTTTGAATGTAGCATCATCGGAACAGATGCGACGGAGGCGAAGGAACTGAGAGAATGGGATGGAGTCCTTACAGGAAGTGGGGTGTGAGGAGCTGTAGTCGAGATAGCTGTGGGTGTCGGTGGGTTTGTAATGGATATTGGTGGACAGTCTATCACCAGAGATTGAGACAGAGAGGTCAAGGAAGGGAAGGGAAGTGTCAGAGATGGACCACGTGAAAATGATGGAGGGGTGGAGATTGGAAGCAAAATTAATAAATTTTTCCAAGTCCTGACGAGAGCATGAAGCAGCACCGAAATAATCATCGATGTACCGGAGAAAGAGTTGTGGAAGGGGGCCGGAGTAGGACTGCAACAAGGAATGTTCCACATACCCCATAAAGAGACAGGCATAGCTGGGGCCCATGCGGGTACCCATAGCCACACCTTTTATTTGGAGGAAGTGAGAGGAGTTGAAGGAGAAATTGTTCAGCGTGAGAACAAGTTCAGCCAGACGGAGGAGAGTAGTGGTGGATGGGGATTGTTCGGGCCTCTGTTCGAGGAAGAAGCTAAGGGCCCTCAGACCATCCTGGTGGGGGATGGAGGTGTAGAGGGATTGGACGTCCATGGTGAAGAGGAAGCGGTAGGGGCCAGGGAACTGGAAATTGTTGATGTGACGTAAGGTGTCAGAGGAATCACGGATGTAGGTGGGAAGGGACTGGACAAGGGGAGAGAGAAGGGAGTCAAGATAACGAGAAATGAGTTCTGTGGGGCAGGAGCAAGCTGAGACGATCGGTCTACCGGGGCAGTTCTGTTTGTGGATTTTGGGTAGGAGATAGAAGCGGGCCGTCCGAGGTTGGGCAACTATCAGGTTGGAAGCTGTGGGAGGGAGATCCCCAGAGGAGATGAGGTCAGTGACAGTCCTGGAAACAATGGCTTGATGTTCAGTGGTGGGGTCATGGTCCAGGGAGAGGTAGGAGGAAGTGTCTGCGAGTTGACGCTCAGCCTCCGCGTGGTAGAGGTCAGTGCGCCAGACAACAACAGCACCACCCTTGTCAGCGGGTTTGATGACAATGTCAGGGTTGGACCTGAGAGAATGGAGTGCAGTAAGTTCAGAGAGAGACAGGTTAGAATGGGTGAGAGGAGCAGAGAAATTGAGACGACTAATGTCGCGCCGACAGTTCTCAATGAAAAGATCGAGAGAAGGTAAGAATCCAGAGGGAGGGGTCCAGGTGGAGGGAGAATATTGAAGATGGGTAAAAGGATCCGTTGAACTGGGAGAGGACTCCTGCCCAAAGAAGTGAGCCCGGAGACGAAGACGGCGGAAGAAGAGTTCAGTATCATGCCGAGCCCGAAATTCATTGAGGTGAGGGCGTAAGGGTATGAAACTAAGTCCTTTGCTGAGCACTGAACGTTCAGCATCGGAGAGGGGAAGGTCAGGGGGTATAGTGAATACACGGCTGGGGTTGGGATTGGAAGATGGGGTGGGGATGGAGGGACAGGCAGGGGTGGAGGGTCCTAGATGGGTGTTGGTGTCGATGAGTTGTTGCAGCTTGCGTTCCTTAGCACTTGAGAGAAAGAGAAAAAGTTTCTTGTTGAGGCGTCGGATGAGCCGAAGGATAAAATGAAACTGGGGGCACGCGCAGCTTTGAAAAAGGGTACGGCGTTGCTGCTGGAGAGAGAGGTCGAGTGTGTTCATATGGCGGCGCATGGCACTGAGAGTGGATTTCCGAAATGTAATGTCTTTGGAAGGAATTCCTGCTTCAGATAACCAGTCTCACAGCGAATCCGCAACTCGGTGTAACTCACTGCCTCGGCCCATTATTTACTTTTCATTTTCTGCGTCGTGTTTTTATAAAGATGTGAAATTGCTTTAGTCCGATTGCTGAACCATTCTCCGTCCTAGTTATCACTGAACCGTTTGTAATCGAAGCAGTTGTTGAAATATAAACTGATCTGACAGGTTGATGAGGTTTCAGTTTCATTCTGTAGCCGGAATGTTCCGATATCAACAATCCGTCATACATTGCGGTATATTTTGGACAAGGCCCAGGCAGATTAAACAATGTTTATAACCTTTCTTTAAAAAAAGAGCTCCTCCTCATTAGCGATTGAAGTTGCTAACTAGAACCGCCAGGCATGTTTTAAGGGAGTGTCAATGTTCATATTCCCTTGGGGAAACCTGAAACCTACTTTCCTTCTGTTTTAAAAGTGTCGCCTTGGCTAAAGAATCAGGTCAGTGAGAAATGTTTCCACTCGCTGGTTCCCATTCCCAATGTCCGCTGAGCGCTCCGCCCCGATTGCGCTCAATGGAGTTTGGGGTTTTTTAATATGTTTAACACGTAAATCATCAAAATAAAAAAAAAAATTCCAATTTTTCAGTTGCCTGAGTTAACTCATTGTTCCTTTTCAAACTCTGGCACTAGTACAAAAAAATTGGCATGTTTTTAATTTTAGATTATAACATTACCAATCCCTGACAACTCTGGAGACACTAGTGGAATATTTGACCCTGTCACTTTTCTCTCTAACAATGAGTTGCCTCTTCTGGTTTATGTTTTTAACTATTTTCACATTCTGCCCCAGCTTTATCTGCGGTCACTTATTCGGTTCTGTTACTCGCTGTCACACGAGAGGGATTTCTCATATTCCCAGACTAATCCAGGGAAGGTCTGGGTCACTCCTGACAGAACATGTTTGTTGGGAGACAAAAACAGAATTACCTGGAAAAACTCAGCAGGTCTGGCAGCATCGGCGGAGAAGAAAAGAGTTGACGTTTCGAGTCATCATGACCCTTCGACAGAACTTGCGTTCGAGTCCGAGAAAGAGTTGAAATATAAGCTGGTTTAAGGTGTGTGTGTGGGGGGCGGAGAGATAGAGAGACAAAGAGGTGGAGGGGGAGGTGGGGGTGTGTGGTTGTAGGGACAAACAAGCAGTGATAGAAGCAGATCATCAAAAGATGTCAACGACAATAGTACAATAGAACACATAGGTGTTAAAATTAAAGTTGGTGATATTATCTAAACGAATGTGCTAATTAAGAATGGATGGTAGGGCACTCAAGGTATAGCTCTAGTGGGTTTTTTAAAATTTTAATATATAATGGGAATAGGTGGGAAAAGGAAAATCTTTATAATTTATTGGAAAAAAAAGGGAAGGGGGAAACAGAAAGGGAGTGGGGATGGGGGAGGGAGTTTACGACCTAAAGTTGTTGAATTCAATATTCAGTCCTGAAGGCTGTAAAGTCCCTAGTCGGAAGATGAGGTGTTGTTCCTCCAGTTTGCGTTGGGCTTCACTGGAACAATGCAGCAAGCCAAGGACAGACATGTGGGCAAGAGAGCAGGGTGGAGTGTTGAAATGGCAAGCGACAGGGAGGTTTGGGTCATTCTTGCGGACAGACCGCAGGTGTTCTGCAAAGCGGTCGCCCAGTTTACGTTTGGTCTCTCCAATGTAGAGGAGACCACATTGGGAGCAACGGATGCAGTAGACTAAGTTGGGGGAAATGCAAGTGAAATGCTGCTTCACTTGAAAGGAGTGTTTGGGCCCTTGGACGGTGAGGAGAGAGGAAGTGAAGGGGCAGGTGTTGCATCTTTTGCGTGGGCATGGGGTGGTGCCATAGGAGGGGGTTGAGGAGTAGAGGGTGATGGAGGAGTGGACCAGGGTGTCCTGGAGGGAGCGATCCCTACGGAATGCCGATAAGGGGGGTGAAGGGAAGATGTGTTTAGTGGTGGCATCATGCTGGAGTTGGCGGAAATGGCGGAGGATGATCCTTTGAATGCGGAGGCTGGTGGGGTGATAAGTGAGGACAAGGGGGACCCTATCATGTTTCTGGGAGGGAGGAGAAGGCGTGAGGGCGGTTGCGCGGGAGATGGGCCAGACACGGTTGAGGGCCCTGTCAACGACCGTGGGTGGAAAACCTCGGTTAAGGAAGAAGGAGGACATGTCAGAGGAACTGTTTTTGAAGGTAGCATCATCGGAACAGATGCGACAGAGGCGAAGGAATTGAGAGAACGGGATGGAGTTCTTACAGGAAGTGGGGTGTGAGGAGCTGTAGTCGAGGTAGCTGTGGGGTCGGTGGGTTTGTAATGGATATTGGTGGACAGTCTATCACCAGAGATTTCCGCCAACTCCAGCATGATGCCACCACCAAACACATCTTCCCTTCACCCCCCTTATCGGCATTCCGTAGGGATCGCTCCCTCCGGGACACCCTGGTCCACTCCTCCATCACCCCCTACTCCTCAACCCCCTCCTATGGCACCACCCCATGCCCACGCAAAAGATGCAACACCTGCCCCTTCACTTCCTCTCTCCTCACCGTCCAAGGACCCAAACACTCCTTTCAAGTGAAGCAGCATTTCACTTGCATTTCCCCCAACTTAGTCTACTGCAGTCGTTGCTCCCAATGTGGTCTCCTCTACATTGGAGAGACCAAACGTAAACTGGGCGACCGCTTTGCAGAACACCTGTGGTCTGTCCGCAAGAATGACCCAAACCTCCCTGTCGCTTGCCATTTCAACACTCCACCCTGCTCTCTTGCCCACATGTCTGTCCTTGGCTTGCTGCATTGTTCCAGTGAAGCCCAACGCAAACTGGAGGAACAACACCTCATCTTCCGACTAGGGACTTTACAGCCTTCTGGACTGAATATTGAATTCAACAACTTTAGGTCGTAAGCTCCCTCCCCCATCCCCACTCCCTTTCTGTTTCCCCCTTCCCTTTTTTTTCCAATAAATTATAAAGATTTTCCTTTTCCCACCTATTCCCATTATATATTAAAATTAAAAAAAAAACCACTAGAGCTATACCTTGAGTGCCCTACCATCCATTCTTAATTAGCACATTCGTTTAGATAATATCACCAACTTTAATTTTAACACCTATGTGTTCTATTGTACTATTGTCGTTGACATCTTTTGATGATCTGCTTCTATCACTGCTTGTTTGTCCCTACAACCACACACCCCCACCTCCCCCTCCACCTCTTTGTCTCTCTATCTCTCCGCCCCCCACACACACACCTTAAACCAGCTTATATTTCAACTCTTTCTTGGACTCGAACGCAAGTTCTGTCGAAGGGTCATGATGACTCGAAACGTCAACTCTTTTCTTCTCCGCCGATGCTGCCAGACCTGCTGAGTTTTTCCAGGTAATTCTGTTTTTGTTTTGGATTTCCAGCATCCGCAGTTTTTTTGTTCTTATGTTTGTTGGGAGGACCAGGCAAAGGCACAAATCACTGCCTGTCACTGGATAGCTCAGAAGAAGCAGCCGATACCTGTAATAAACTGATTTCAGGGAGAGAGCTGCTCAGGAAAGATGCAGGAAGCAGATTCAATAGTAACTTTCTAAAGGGACTTGGCTATGTTCTTAAAAATGAGGGTTATGGAGAGAAACAGGCAAGTGAAAGCAATGGGATATCTCTTTGAAAAGCCACAGATGGTCTCTTTCCGGGTTCTGTGAGTCTATGATTCCAGGTGAATTGATTATTAAGAATGTTTCTCCTTAACTTCCCCTAGAAGGCGCTAGACGGAATTGAGCCGCTGCTTTTGGTTAACCAGCCGCGTTATAATGTTTCATTCTCTCTGCCTATTTGTCAAGCAGAAGCATTTTCTCATATTGTTCCTCCCAAATTCTCCTGGTTCAAATCTATCTTTCTCTCCCTCTCTCCTTCTTTCTGTCTCTAGGCACAAAGACCTTTTGAAAAGCCATCCCCAAACTGTTGCTCCCCATTGACAGGTAACAAGTGTAAATTGCTGACAAGAAGCTCAAGACACTGAATTTGGGGAGGAAAAAGGATGAAGCTTAATGGAAACGCATTATACACAAACTACAATGACAACCAGAACGGTTTAAATATAAATTAGGCCACATTTGGAGACTTTGTGCAATTTTGGGATCCCCTTTATAGAAGAGATATGAAAGCTACAGAAAGTGTAAAGCATCAATTCCTCAGGATGATGCCAGGAATGAGATGAGACTGGTGGCATTAGGTCTGTTCCAAACGATAAGAAATGGTCCACCATGACTGTCTCTGTTGTTCAGCAGTGGGGTGGTCAAAGCACAGAAGAGCAATTGTCATAGGGGACTCTATAGTCAGGAGCTCAGATAGGCGCTTCTGTGGTCATGAAAGAGACACCAGGAGGGTCCAGGATGTCTCTGATTGGGTACAGGACATTCTGAAGGGGGAGGGAGAACAGCCAGAGGTCATGGTACACATTGGTACTAACGACATAGGCAGGAAGAGTGATGGAGTCCTGCATCAGGAGTTCAGGGAGTTAGGCAGAAAGTTAAAAACAGGACCTCTAGGGTTGCAATCTCAGGATTACTCCCTGTGCCATGTGCCAGTGAGGCTAGAAATAGGAAGATAGTGCAGCTAAACACGTGGCTGAACAGATGGTGTAGGAGGGAGGGTTTCCGATATCTGGATGTTATATACATGGATTTCAGTAAGGCCTTTGACAAGGTCCCTCATGGCAGACTGGTACAGAAGGTAAAGTCGCACAGGATCAGAGGTGAGCTGACAGGATGGATACAGAATTGGCTTGGTCATAGAAGACAGAGGGTAGCAGTGGAAGGGTGCTTTTCTGAATGGAGAGCTGTGACCAGTGTTGTTCCGAAGGGATCAGTGCTGGGACCTTTGCTGTTTGTAGTATACATAAATGATTTGGAGGAAAATGTAACTGGGCTAATTAGTAAGTTTGCAGACGACACTAAGAGTTGGAGGAGTTACAGATAGTGAAAAGGATTGTCAAAGGATAAACAGGATATAGATCGGTTGGAGACTTGAGCGGAGAAATGGCAGATAGAGTTTAATCCGGACAAATGTGAGGTAATACATTTTGGAAGGTCTAATACAGGCAGGAATTATACAGTAACTGGCAGAAGCGTTAAGTGCATTGACGGGCAGAGGGATCTGGGTGTACAGGTCCACAGGTCACTGAAAGTGGCAACGCAGGTGGATAATGTAGTCAGGAAGACATATGGCATGCTTGCCTTCATCGGCAGGGGTATTGAGTATAAAAGCTGGGAAGTCATGCTGCAGCTGCATGGAGCCTTGGTTAGGCCACACTTGGAATATTGCATGCAATTCTGGTCGCCACATTACCAGAAGGATATGGAGGCGTTGGAGATGGTGCAGAGGAGGTTTACCAGGATGCTGCCTGGTCTAGAGGTTATTAGCTATAAGGCGAGGTTGGAGAAACTCGGATTATTCTCACTAGAGAGATGGAGATTGAGGGGCAACTTCATAGAAGTTTACAAAATTATGAGTGGCATGGACAGAGCAGATAGTCAGAAGCTTTTTCCCAGGGTGGAAGAGTCAATTACTAGGGGACATAGATTGAAGGTGAGAGGAGAAAACTATAGAGGAGATGTGTGGGGCAAGTTTTTTACGCAGATGGTATTGAGTGTCTGGAATTTGCTGCCAGAGGAGGTGGTGGAAGCAGGTACGATAGTGGTGTTTAAGAGGCAGCTGGACAAATACATGAATAGGATGGGAATAGAGGGATATGGACCCCGGAAGTGCAAAATGTTTTAGTTAACGGGCAATATGATCGGCGCAGGCTTGGAGGGCCGAAGGGCCTGTTCCTGTGCTGTACTTTTCTTTGTTCTTTGTTCTTTGTTGGTTGAGGACAGATTTAATACAGGTTTTGAAAAATAAGATGGGTAGCACAAGATTGTTTCCTGATTTTTGGTGTTAGTGATGAGACTTCATGAACTTAAACACAGATTGGAGAAAAAATGCCCTTATGTAGAATTATTGAAGTGGGACACGCTTTCCAATAGGACTTAAAGCTCATTCGATCTATATTTGAAGTAACCGAAGATACAGGTAATGGGATGAGAATGGGGACGTGGAATTGATAGTTGCAGTAAAAAGTCACAGCAAATGCAAGAGACTGAACCATTCTGGAATGTAAATCTCTCTTGTTCTCTGATGGGACTATGACTACTGGCTGCCCAACTCAACCTTTTCTCTGTTGAAGCAACAAGAGTTTGTGGCTATACTCGCTGAAATCCTGCTGCTTTTATAATTCTTCTACCCTCTGAGCTCTTGCTGCTTTTATGTTCTATTCTGATAGAGGATTCAGAGAGAATGCATGTGAGGAGAGGCTGGACAGAACATCTCAAATGTAAAATGCACTGAGCAAATTGAGTACTCTGCCCCGCTTCTCTCAAATGCTCTGTTATATTTATTTGTTTATATTTTAAACTATGTTCTGGAGTCCAGACTGTTTATTAATTGGGTCCTGTTACTCATGTTCTGC